>NW_019173062.1:0-178100 GCF_001831195.1 Colletotrichum orchidophilum
CCCCGTCCTATCGCTCCATGTTCCCCAAACCCTTCAAAACCTCTGAGGCTCTTTCTCTCCCTCCCTCATTCAGCACACATCGACCAGGCTCGCGGTTCTCCTCAGTTTTGTCATCAATGGCGGATCCGTTGTCTATAGCAGCTAGTGCCGTGGGAATCATCTCCCTCGGCATTCAGGTCGTGCAGTCAATCTATCAGTACTACAGTGCCGCAAAAGACCAGCATTCCGACATTGCTCGCACACTGCGGAAGCTCGAAGACTTGCAAGTCTCGCTTGAGAGGTTGCAAGCTCATCTCCAGGATCGGAAGTTTCAACCCAGCGAGGAGGCTCTGCTTCAGAACATCCACTCCACGATCAAACGCTGTGAAGAGTGCATCAGGGACCTGGAACGAGAGTCGAAGGAGTTCGAGAAGAGACCAATCGACAGTGTTAGAGCTGCTGTCGGAGGTACCGTCCGTTGGTTGCAGTACCCGTTCCGAGAGAGCACGCTCCTGAAGCTGAACGAAGATATCGATGACCTCATCAGCCAGCTGTCTCTAGCTTTGTCGTTATTACAGCAGCAGACCATCGACCGCGTTCAGGATGAAATCGAGAGTGCCAATGCCATCCTCGCTCTGATTCGAACTTCACAAGTATCCTCTGAGATTCGAGCTTGGGTTCAGGCTCCTGACGCTACGTTTAACTTTACCGAAGCATGTGCGAAGAAACACCCAGGAACTGGGAATTGGTTCGTCAAAGGGCCAGAGTTCATGCACTGGCTTGAGGATCCAAGTTCATTCCTTTGGTTGAAGGGCTTTGCCGGCTGCGGCAAGACTGTTCTGAGTTCGACAGTCATACAACATACACTCCGCCACCGCAGATCCAACCCTCGCATCGGGCTTTGTTTCTTCTTCTTCTCATTTAATGACAAGTCAAAGCAGGATGTATCTGCAATGCTCCGAGCGCTCATCCTGCAGCTATCAGATCAACTTGCCCAGACTCCTACTGCACTGCAAAGGATTTACGATATGAGCAAGAAACACAATGTCTCACCGACATCTGCAGACCTACTTCGATGTTTTCATCAACTGGTGGAACTTTTCCAGCATGTCCATGTTGTTTTGGATGCTCTAGACGAGAGTCCTCGAGAAACAAACCGATATGCTTTGCTGGAGGTACTGAAGGAAATCAGGGCTTGGTCAGAGCCCAGATTACATCTTTTAGTGACAAGTCGAGACGAGGTCGACATCCGTGCTGAATTGGAAGCCGCACCACAACACACCATTCTGATGCAAAACGACGGAATAAATGACGATATTGCCGAATTTGTCTCACAACATCTCCGGCGCCGTCTTAAACGATGGAGCAAGCACCATTCTCAGATTGAGAAGATCTTGACCGAAAAGGCACATGGCGTGTGAGTGCCCGGGAAGATACCGTTCCAAAGTTGACAAAGCTAACGATCATCAGTTTTCGGTGGGTCGAGTGTCAGTTCAAAGCACTCGAGACGTGTCCAAGGAGCAAGCAAGCTCTCGATCGACAACTTCAATCGTTGCCTCCCACATTGGATGAAACCTATAAGAGAATGTTAGAGAACGTTTCCGATAAGGACTACGCCAAGCAGATGCTAACGATTCTCTGTTGTGCCACGAGGCCATTGACTGTGCCGGAGCTGGTCAACGCCATGGCAATCGAGATCGGCATCACCTCCTTCTTCAATCCAGATCGGCAACTTCAAGACGCAGACGCCCTTCAGGAAATCTGCCCAGGCTTCACCGAAGTATTCGTAGACTCCGAATCAAACATGAGTGTCATTCGTATTGCACACTTCTCTGTCCAGGAATATCTCGAATCCGACCGAATTCTACAACCAGAAGGCTGCGCTTCGTTCAGTTTGCGAAAACGCTGTGGGAATCTGATGCTGGCATCAATGTGTCTCACGTTACTACTCGTTCCTGAATTACCGACGCTCCAGCGTAGCGAGATTTATCAAAAATATCCTTTTACGGAATACGCTGCAGAGGAATGGCCAGACCACTGGCGGAAGAGCAATGAGATTGACGCCAGATTAGCGTCACGTGATGACTTTAGTTGTTGTCCCCCTGAAACATCCCACAGTAATCTTGTTCTACGACTTCAGGAACAGATGGTACTGCTATTCAGAAATACGAACGGAGCAATGAGGAACTGGATCCAAATCTGGGACATCGATGCCGTTCTTGGCTGGACAGACCAAAGCATGGATCCATCTCCACTATACTATGCTTCCCATGTCGGCGCTCTTTTCCTGGTGGAAAGCCTTTACGAGGACTGGGAAAAACGATGCTACCTCGACGGTCCAACGAAAACACGTATCGATGTTATGGATGGGCCTGGCAGCCATGGGACAGCATTACAGGCAGCGGCAGCTATGGGCCACATCGACGTGGTGCAGTTTTGGCTCAATAAAGGCGCGGACCCAAACATGAATGTCGCGCAAACTTTGATTGCAGAGGGCACTCCTTTGATGACAGCGTCAGCTCATGGCCAGACAAAAATTATCGAGTTACTTCTCAAGCATGGTGCAGCTGTCAATGCCATGTGGACAATGTCCACGGATGAAATCAGAAGAACAACAACTATTGCAACTGCCCTAGCCGCGGCATCAAGCGAGGGTCACGAAGAAGCTGTGAAGGTGCTTCTAAAGCACGGAGCCCTTGATGACGTCCACCCCATATTCTTAGACGGATCCGCGTTGATGGCAAGTCATGTTCAATTGTCTGAACAGTCCCGACGGATTAAAAAAATGCTTCTACAGAATTTCGACGGCACTAGGGTCACAACAAGTTCTCAGATCTTTGAATCATACTTGGAAGTAGCTGCGGAAGACGGGAATAAGGAGCTTGTCCAAAAGTTCCTGGACAAGTGGATCTTGTGCGGAAAACCTGGCTTTCCGTTTGGAAAGTCACTTCAAATGGCATCGGCCTTTGGGCACCTACAAATTGTTCATTTGCTCATCCAATCCGGGGCTAATGTGAACGACCTTGGCCGAGTACTGAAAATGGATGGCTCAGTCAGGAATTCGATGGGGACTGCGCTGGAAGAAGCTTCAGCGAAAGGACACAATGATATCATCGAGCTCCTCTTACTCCACAAAGCTGATATAAAGTTGCTTGGCCGGGGTGGCCAGGGCACGGCTTTTGGATCCGCACTGCAGAGAGCATTGGCTGCAGGACATCAAGAGACAGTGAGGCTGCTTCTTGACGTCGGCAACCCTTCGGACCAGATGGAGATGCCAGAACTGTATGCAGCATCACTAGTGGGCAGTGAGGAGACCGTTCAAGCTCTTCTGGACTCAGGGGTGGACATCAACGCTCGGTACAGGGGAGAAAGATTCCAGACTGCACTGTCTGCAGCATGCATGGGTGGATACATCAAAATTGTGGAAATGTTGCTGGATAGAGGCGCATCTCTCGAGGTGGGAGACGACGAGCCCGCAGAAGATGGCTTCAGTACAGAAGAATCCTCGAACGATCATCGAAACCCCTGGCACATAATGCTCAATCCCATAGACCCAAAACTCCTAGATCCTCTCACCTCAGCCTTACTAGGTGGTCATTGGAGTATTGTTGAAATGATTCTTAGAAGAGAGCCTGAGGTAATTGCGGAAATCCGGGGCTGGAGAAGACAGTCAGCGCTTTCGGCTGCAAAAGAGGGCGGCCACATTGAAATTATTAAACTAATCAATAGCTACTACACGTCATTTATACCGGCATATTTAGCTGATGAGAATGCATTTAGATCTTTATTATTCTCGAGGGACTTAGAATTAGCTATTAGCTTGGATAAAGGCAGCTCTTCGAACTGGATGAAAACGCACAGACTCTTCGAGAGCTACAGATACTGTGATAGATAGCTTTTGCTAGGAGGCAGTAAACGACTTACTGCAAATAGAAATGGAAAATGGGGCTACATTTGGCTATTTTGCGCATTCTTGCTATTAATTTAGTAATTTTAACTTGATAATAATCATTCTCCGTCTTTAGACAGGTAATCAGCGAATCTTGTTATAACTTAGTTTGGAATGGACTCCTTTGGCAAAACTTGCAAACGGCAAGACTCAACATGCCTCCAGAAAAGGTTGACAGATGCTAATAAGCACGGCACAGAAAATTCAGAAGCGCCAAGGATTGTAGAAATGCAAACACTCTTTTCATTTCTTAAAGAATGTTTCTTCTATCCGTTGCCCATCATCAAGCACCACCGGCTCAGCCCCAAACATGATGGACAAGATCCTCGTGTACCCATCCGAAGCATTAACCCACTCGTGATTTCATTCCCCCCTGGACGATAAATTCCCCCGCCCTGATGACCTTTTCCTCCCCGCCGTCGAGCTGGAGCATGATCTCGCCGGCGAGAACGCGCGTGTAGTCGACGCTGAGCGTCCGGCGCATGGGAGCCTTGTGCCGCTGCGGGACATCCGAGAAGCAAAAAGTAGGTCCCCGCTGCGGGCGTGCGCGGAAGAGAATGCGGTAAACGCTTGCGGAGGCGCGTTGGGCGCGTTGGAGGCGGGTAGGGTTGATGCGGTGTGAATAGAGGTGAAGCCGCTGGCTTGGGGCCCGAGAGGGTGGAATGGCGGGATGAGCGCGTCGGATGTGAAGATGGATGTGCCGTCTGCCGTGTGGCCTGCCGTCACGAGAGACGTGCGGCTGGCAAGAGGCTTTGCCTGTGCTGAGGTGGTTGAGGTTTGTTTGGTCGGAGCATGGTTTGTGAAATGTGCCGATGATTGGGAAAACCTGGTCTAGTGCGTTCCGGGGTTGAGTGCGGAAGAAGCGTGTGATGATGAGATACGTGCGGACAACACCTTTGATTGCTGTCCAGAACCCGAGCTAGGCGGGGATTTCGAGTCGTTGTAGTCGTCACTGCAACTCCTATTGATCTACAGCTTACGACTTCATATCAGGCTGCCCAGATTGCAAGGCCGCTCGCATTCGTTGACGTGCCCCGTTCGTGAGATGGAACGTCATCCCTTTGGCGGCAAGGGATGACGACCCAGCAAAAGTAAGCACTAGCAAATTAAGCCGGATTTCAAACTTTGATCACTGCCTGAAAAGAAGTTTACCAAGTCAATGACAGCAGTCAAGTTGATTGCTTGTGGGAATCTTGCCTTGATATATGTAGTCGCATCAAGGGTAGAAAACCCGCGGCTTCTCGGGGCGCGAGCTTCCGTGCGAGACCTGGGATCCGGTCTTTGGTAATGAACAGGGAGAGTTCCTGGCCAAGCGGGTGTATGATGAAGTACCTGTTACCGTGCCACCGCTCGATTGTTTGTATGAGCACATATCTTGCGGAGGTCCTGATTCTGAATTGATGTAATATATAAGTAGCAACGTGGGATATAATAGTGTAATTGATGGATTCAAGGTGAAATTAACATCATGACCTTGTAGATAACCAGCTGTCTCTCGTACGAGGAGTTCGCAGGCTATGTCAGACCACAGAAGAGTACCAGCATGAGGGGTAGACCGAGAACATAACATAGAAGCAAACGTCTATTGACATTATGGTAGATCTCATAGCCACATCATGCAATCAGCCACGGGGTTTTCCCATCTGAGATTGTCTGGTTCGTGCCGCGGTGTGTGTCTGATGCCTCAAACATGGACAGCAGAGGACGCCCAAAATCTAGACGCATCATCGCGAGGTCCATGCGTGCAATACTTTGACGATACGTCAGGATGTTTTTGCCTATATGAGCACTATATACCGATGAACATGGCCGACATAGACCCTCTCTCATTGGGACCTCGCTCGAGGGGTGAACCCTCTAGGAATACGCTAGGACCCTGTTGAAAAATACGACACGACACTACAGGAAGGCAAACAGAACAGATCATGGTGAGTATCAAAGCCAAGAAGCCTAGGCACAACCAGTATTTATCGAGAAATGCGGAGCGAAGGTCGGTCAGGCCAACCTCAAGAAGCTCTCGACTGGGAATAGACACTGGCGCAGCCGTCGTTTGCTATCGCCGTGCAACCGGTTCCAAAATCATCAAAGAAACACCGAAAAGATTGCAGTCGCGAACAAGTTTTCGAGTAAAAACAGAAACCTTGTTCACGAGGCACGAGGCACGCGGATAGAGTATAGAGCCATGATCGGCAGAATACTGGATTTTGAACAGCTCAGTGACTTGGATTCTCCTTCTCCTTCTCCTTCTCCTCTGTGGTGAATCAGAATCATTTCCAAAGAGTCATTGTTGTAGAAGCCGGACAGAGATCGATTTCCTGCCACTTTTCAACTGCAGTCACCATCTCTCGCGCTGTCGACAGTGATTCAGTGCTTCGGTGCTTCATCATGGCCCTTTCCACCATGACTATAAAAGAAGAGGTTTCCACCGCACTTGGAGCAATCCCTCTTCTTCTACATCATCAATACATCGCAGACATCGATCAAGCAAAGCCAAACACAACAAATACTCCACCAGAAACAAACAAAACCAAACACAACCAAACACCAACTACGACTTTACCAAGCAATAAAACTACCTTCTTCCGCAAGGAACTCAATCAAGTCACACAATCACACATAAAAAACCATACAAACCATCAATCGGCAAAAATGGCTCCGTGCTGGCCTATACCGAGATGTCCTCCACCTCACCCCCCACCTGATCCCCAGCCCAAGCCCCTTCCCCCCAGCAAATAAGCGACGGACGAGATAGGGAATCATACTTGCTCATGGAGGGATAGCAGGATAGTCAGCCACAGTCGCCCTTGACGGGTAAAGTTACTCCATAAGACATACTTACCGAGCACCTTAGTTAATAAAATTCTATTAAGACAAGAAAGATGTCCCTCATTCTCCCTCACGTGCAGCGTGTTCATGATGCTCCCTCTACAAATACAACTCCGACCAATTTGTGACAAATCTACACTGCTGAGTGCGCTGAGAAAGTAGCCTATGCGCCATTGCGCGCAACCCGCAAACATCACTGTAAAAAAATCTCATTGCCTATTGTCTTCACCTGTCGGGCTGACGTGTTGCATTGAAGTCGTTGGATCAACCTTACGAGTATACCAAAAACGGAAGGTCGTACTGGCCCCAGAGAAAGCGGGGCCGACGCGCACCGGGCCGGATTGTCGGCATAGCTGCCGGACCGGAAGCATACCATTTCAATGACGGTCTCAGGCGGCCGCGGCGGGCCAAAGCACGACATCATTCAGCGAAGTCCCTTTGTGATGCGATTACCGAAATGTTAATACGAGAGCACTGCTGACACGAGGGGCACACCGGTTCGCAAATAACAAGGATGATCCAGAACAACGTCGCGGGCGCGAACCGAGCACACATAGTTGGTGGCACGAAATAACACTTTCATAGTTGCTTGACGGCGGCCACGCCATGCCGACGGTTCAAGCCTAAAGCTTAGCGGGTCTCTCAGGAACATGTTCAAAGTTTATCTTAGACTTACAACGGCCGACTCTGCAACCCTAGGTGCCGAATCTTTAGGCCTTGCGTGCGAGAAACCTACCGTGCCTACCTTGATGTGTCTTTGTCATAGACTCTTTGGAAACGAAAGCGACGCTAGTATAAATAGCTCCTTGGAAACACTCTCAAGCTGACTTTGTCCTTCAACGTCATGCCACCAAAACGGTAGCGCGGCTCAGTTCCCGGAGTGTGCCTCACCGTCGAGGTGCCCACCTCACCTGAAGCATTGGTGCGCGCAGTAGTGGTTTTTGCGTAGTAGAGCCTGTCAATTATGACAGGAACAAGAAGCGCTGGGATGATCCCTTAGCGTTTAGGTTGCATCCCGGAGGTGTAGCCCTACCAGACTGGCAGCGCTGGAGCCCGAATGACATACGCCTGCGCTAAGCCTAAGAGAGCCTTGTGTCCAACACTGGACGTAATAACTCGCGAATGAAAGGGCGAAGCTGTTTCGGGAGTCTCTGGCGGCCTTCGTATTGCAGATTAGGCAGGAAAATAGCGAGGACCAATGTCAAACCCACAGAGAGGCAACAAAGCCAAGAGCGCACACAGCGTACGAGACCTGGAGAAAAACTGGACCCGGCACACCTTCAACGGCGGAGCTGGCGGCCTTCACTCAGCCTGGAAAGGCTTGCGGGACAGCTTGAATTGCAGCGTGTCTCGTTTGGCGGGCCAATCCACGACGCGTTGAGTTTTTTGGCTTCAGCTTATAGCGACTAAAATTGGCATGGGCGTGCAAAGAGAAGATGGAAGTGTGCCGGCGCCCACTCAAGCCGTATCTAGTTGTATCAACGACGGGACGAAGTGGATCAACCTAGCAGAGGCGGCACTCCGGTGGGTCAAGGCCAAATGCTGGGCAACGTTTGTGGCGGTAATATTTGCAAGAACGGACAGAAGGGCAAATCTTTAAGCCGTCATGGAACACAGGATGAATGCCTCTTCGTAAGCAGATATGGACAGTCCGTACGAGGCGGGCCGAACATGTCTTCAAAACGCGCCGTCAACGAGGCCAAACAGGCCATATCCACATGTTGGATCTGAAAGGGCAATGATGTGATGTGAGCGACCGCTCGGACTTCGCCTCGGAACTCCAACGGGGGGACCGATAATTGGTGGACGGTGGACGGTGGACCTGATGGAAGTAAAGATTACAGGACGGGTAGGTCGGCTGGCATGCTTAGGTGAGAGCGAGAGAAAGTCGTTCGGCGCCAAAAAGGCAGAATGTCAGCTGCGAACGGCGGCTTTGCCAGAAGGGAAATGGACGATCGGCACGGCCGTGATGTGGGCGGGTTGAAAAACGGCGCGGAACTGTGGCTGTCATCAAATCGAGTCTAGCCGTGGCCCATCATGCTCTGTTGGAAGCATATCTGTAGTCTGTAAGATTCGGCCGGGCTTCGCAGGTGAAGACTGCGGGAATGCTCGATCTCATGAAGTTTGCGATGCGTTGTCAGCGGAAAAGAGATTGACGCCTGGAATCTCTGGCGTTGCTAACGGTGGTGACGCTGAGACATGCATATGCCATGCCAACGCGAATGAGAAGCGGAAAAAGAGCGGTGGGTTGGTTGAGGGGGATAGAGGCAACATGAGGACTACTACAAGCAGCATGAGACATTATTACAGGGCTTGGAGAGGCGATGGCATGATGTTGACGAGCGTCATCGGATTCGGTGTGTCGTGTGATTAATGCTAGATGCTCGCTGGTGGTACCAAGTTGGAGGCGTCGCCCGACAGGCAGACGCCGCGCCTGTGCCGCTGCCAGAGCACGTTTGGAAAAGCGCTAGGAGGAAGTCTAGAAGGAGCTGAATTCGAGAGGTCTGGGCAGGTCGATAGGTACCGCACCGGCAGCCAAAGAGAGAGAAGTTCCCGGTTCTTGCTCGAGCCAGCGCCCAGCTCTCGAGCGGTGAGATTCGCTGGGTGCCGACGGGAGTGAGGGAGTGTGTGAGTGTGTGAGTATGTGTTGTCTGTGGCGCACGGGCAGGCGCTAGGCAATTCCTGTATTTTTAACCCGGGGAAGGAGGGGTGGAAGCCACAGTTTACCTACCTAAAAATTGTCCGTGGAAGGCGCATGCACAGTACGAAAATCCCACAGGGGAAACTGTCATCACCTGACTTGGGCAGGTTTGAGCACAGTGCACGCGGCAGGTGCGACTGTGCATGTACGCGCTGCAGGTAAGCCCCTGGCTCCTTCATGTAAGATTTCCCCCGACGGCAGCATCCCATCCCGCCTCCCCCGTCGCTTTCCACCCCCTCAAAGGTCCTCAATAACCCAATCCCGACCTCGTAGCACGGCTATTTGTCGACTTGGCTTACCCTTTTCCATCGCATCTCTCTGCTCTCATTCGCCGACTGACGATACAGCGTCCTGCAGCCCATCATCCATCTTCCATGTCCCTGGAATTCTCCCAGGCCATCATCCCCAAGGTACCCCGGCCGAGATACCGCTGACTCCTCCTCCCATCAGACCATCACCTGGCCCGAATCCATCCGTTCGTCCCTAGGTAGTGGCCGCGGGCGACTTGCTGCACGGCATCTCACAAGTCCCCAACAACCTCGTGGATCCCTTGAGCTTCTTCCCTTCTTCATCTTCTGCGCCGCTGATCCTAAAAATAGCCCCCAACTCCCAGGCGCCGCGCCCGGGCAATTCTCTAAGCAAGCTGGTGACTCTTGCTATAGAGACGGCAGAACACGGCGCACGTCGATACGAGGCGCCCGATGATGTCGTTGAGCCCATGACCAACAAAGGACCGACCGGCTCTGGTTATTGTATACCTCTTCTATGTGCTACATTGATTAGTCTCCGACTGATTCGCCCATCAACCGCGCAGCTTAGTCACTCAACGGTGCCGCGCTTTTTGTTACCTCGTTCGTCTCTTGCCTTCGTCTTGGCGAATCAGACGCTCCGTCTCTGTACTGCTTCGTCCTGATCGACCCTGAAGCTCGCCAGTCGACGCAACCCAAAAAACGCCTTTTTTTCTTCTCTTTGCTTTTTGCAACGTTCTGCATTCGTATCCGCGAAAACTCCACTTACCCCGACCTTCTCTGGCGGCTGCCCGGCCAGATGAGCCTCACCGCCGACTATAAGACTGCTCAACAGCAGCACCTTGGCAGGAAGCCGGGTTCTTATCCTGCATACCGATCTACCTTCTCGCTTAGATACGTTGGCGACCGAGCCATGCCCTGGGATCGCGACAAATCATTTTGTTCCTGGCCCGCCGTAATGCCTCCCGTGCCAAGCAGTGTGATGCCCGAACCGTACGAGGCTTTCAGCTGAGCTCAAACGGTCCACCTTGACTTCTGTCATTCCATCTTTCTACACCACGATCTGGTCCGATTTTCAGGTCTCTCCCGGGTGTCCTCCAGTCAGGTTGCATGTGCCTGATTGCGGTCAGACCTCTGCCTGCTAAGGTAGACCGAATACACACCATTGATATCACATCAGAACCTTCAATGTGTCATTGCAAGCTGCCATTTGATGGTGGACATTGTGCTGACATGCTGCATGTCAAAATACCGAATCAAGCGCCTCACGAAGTACTGCAAACCTATCGGCGCACGTCCAGGTCATCCGTGAGTACCGAGCCATGAGATGTGGCTGTCCTCCAAGTGGCCCACCAGCCTCATCCTACACCTATTCTCAGCCAGTGTCACACGAACCCGTCAAAGCCGTCGTGGCAGCTCATAGGCGTAGGGCAAGAAATTCGCACCTCCAAGGCAGATAGATCTTGGGTCCAATTTGGGGATCTGACATGATCCGCACCACACAGCCGGCTCTGTCGCTTTCCGTCTGCCTGGTTACTGCCACCCATGACAAGCCGGAGCTCAGCCTCATCCCAGATTTGTCCCTGCTTGGCTTTTTCATCCTTTCTTAGTACGAATTTCCTCTGCCCCGTATCGCTAGCTCGACATGAACGACCTGAAGCATGTTCCATCTACCTCCATATGGCACAACAAACATACCTTCTTTCTCCACAACGCACGATCGTATCCACCATAGAGGGGACTTGGCTTATTGTTCCCTCCATGTCAGAAGGAGGCATGGTAACTGCCCAAGTGACAGGGGTTGGATGCACCCTCACTTCTACTCACACCTCACGTTCTTACTCGCATCAAGATATGCCTGGAAAGCTGCCGGTCCGAGTAGACGCCACCCCGAGTACTTGGGCATGCAAGCGCACTGAGACTATTGATGTCGCCTCCCCAAAAGAGGCTAAGGCCTTGGAAGGCCGCTCCAGGCAAGACTTTACATTGATACACAAGATGTATATAATTCCAACCCTCCCTTCTGATACCTCGACGGAATGGTAGATCACCAATTCAGTCGCTCATCTCCTACTAGTCTTGTGCTTTCACGTTCATCATGCTTTCCAATTTAATGAGCTCCAGCCTTGGGGCTTTTGTCCTTGCTTCTCTCGCCCACGCCAACCCCATTCGTTCGGTTGAGCAAAGGCAGACAGGTTGCGGTACCAATGGTATTGGTAACAGAGAATGCTGGACTGGAGACTTCAATATCGAATCCGATTTCGAGACCTTGACACCGCCTCAGGGAAAGCTGAGGACAGTGAGTATTGTCTCTGCTCGATATATCTCACAAATGCTGAAACCTTGAGTAGTTCGACTTCACCCTGAGCAACTTGACCGATGTCGCACCAGACGGCGTTCACAAGCCGGCCATGTTGATCAACAATCAGTTTCCGGGTCCGACAATCGAAGCGGACTGGGGAGATACCATTCAGATCAACGTTCACAACCAACTCCAGAACAACGGCACCTCATTCCATTGGCACGGCATGCATTTGCGCGGCCACAATGATCAAGACGGCACCAACGGTGTCACGGAATGCCCCATCCCTCCTGGACAAAGCAAGACGTACTCCTTCCAATTGACTCAGTACGGTACATCTTGGTATGTAACCTTCTTTATGTGACCTTCTAACTTGGACCCACCGACTAATGCGTCCGCTTCAGGTATCACAGCCACTTTTCCGCCCAGTACGGCAACGGCGTTGCTGGCGCCATCCAGATTAACGGCCCGGCGTCTGCTGACTACGATATTGATCTCGGCCCATTTGTTATCAGTGATTGGTACTATGGAACGGCAGACAACCTCCTACGTCAAGCCGAGCTTGCGCCAGCTCCTCCACCGCCTAGCGACAACATTCTCTTCAACGGCAAAAACATCAACCCGCTCGGCGCTGGCGGTCAGTACCAGAAGACGAGGCTGACCCCGGGCAAGAAGCACCGTCTTAGGCTCATCAATACTTCCGTTGACAATACGTTTACTGTCTCCCTTGTGGGCCACAACTTCACCGTCATTGCCACCGATCTTGTTCCCGTCAAGCCTGTCGCCAAGGACAGCCTCTTCATGGCCGTCGGCCAACGCTACGATGTGATCATCGAAGCCAACAAGGAAATTGAGAACTACTGGTTCAACGCGACCGTCGGTGGTGGTGGTTTTTGCGGCGCATCGAATAATCCTTATCCTGCTTCTATCTTCTTCTACGATGGATCCCCAGACAGACTGCCCGTCAACCAAGGCACACCTCCTGCCAACCTGGGTTGCGCCGATACCACCGGATTTACCCCTGTGCTCTCTAGGACGGCTCCCTCGGACAAGTTTGATCCGAGCAAAACGCTGGATATTTCTCTGGCGACACCGACGATCAACGGCGCAGCGGTCTATCGCTGGAAGGTCAATGGCAATGACATTGACATCCAGTGGGACAAGCCAACTCTAGAGTACGTCGCCAAAGGCAACAACTCCTGGCCGGTACGTGCCAACATCATTGAGATCCCTGAGGCCAGCGAATGGACATGGTGGGTGATTGAGAACACGGGCACTCTGCCGCATCCCATCCACCTCCATGGTCACGACTTCTTGATTCTCGGCACTGGCAGCGGCACTTTCAGCGGTTCAGAAGGTCTCACCTTCGAGAATCCAACTCGCAGAGACGTCGCACAACTCCCCGGCTCTGGGTGGATGGTGATCGCATTCAAGACGGACAACCCGGGCGCCTGGCTCATGCATTGCCACATCGCCTGGCATGTGAGCATGGGTCTCAGTGTTCAGTTCCTTGAGCGCAAGAGCGAAATCGCTTCGACGCTCGATCTGGCATCAATCACCCCAAATTGCGATGCTTGGAGAAAGTACGAGCCGACGGCGGTATGGCCCAAGCATGATTCCGGATTGTAAAAAGTCCATCGTCTCGGGCTGGCTGAGAGCACAGGTAGCATTAGTGGCGTCCAATTGCTGTGTGGACCGACGACAGCACCAAGCCAGCCTGGTGCCTCAGCCTCCAACGTCATACTACTTTTATTGGCCTTTTCGCGGGTTTTGACTCGATGTCAGTGTGGCGACGTAACCCTTCCTTATTGCCAGGATTCGCTGGCGTGCGAGATTTGGGCCTCTCTGGTCCCGTCAAGGGCCACCGGCGCGCATGACAGCCACACCACCTTGTCGCAGCGGACTTCCGGGCCTCACACGCATCTTTCGCTCCCTAATTGATAATCGACCTACGAAGCGAGGATTTGGGAGGGAAATAACTACTATTTTGCAGGCGCGGGCATTTCTTCGGTGTTTTTCTTTCTGCATGGGTTGGAGTTGTCCGGTTCCTGATACCTATTTTGTCCGCTCCACTCTATCGATTGGTCTCTTTTCTTGCACACGGGTTTAAAACATGTATAGAATGGGTGAGCAGTGTCGCAATTTCATTTGCTCGGACTTTTCTACCAAATATGCCTTACTCTTATTTCATCAAGTTTTCAAGTAATTAATGGGATTTCCCGCGCATACGTTTCAGCCCTATGTCATATGTACATGCAATGCGGTAAGCAACATTTCTCCTGCGCGGTGAGTTCGGGCATACATCGAGCGGGCTCGCAGCAGCGGAAAGTGGGAGAATACAGCAGCAGCAGCAGTAGCAGCAGCAGCAGCAGTCGAGTACAGATAAGCGGAATCCGGTCGCGCTCTCGGGATACCACGGCGAAGACCAGCAGCACGCGACCACTCCGCGGCGACGAAAGTAGGCACACCCAAAATCCTAAATGCCGAGGACTGCGGTAGAGGGGGGGCGGATGATGCGAGGGTTGTGGTGTGTGACCTCGGCTCGCATCGCCCCCAATCCCCAGGCTCGGGGTTTTGGGACGTATGTCAGCTTCGGTCCTCAGTTTTTGGATGGTGTGGTGTGGTGTGTTGCAAGGTGTGCAGATGCAAGCCTGCTTGGCGAAGCTGATTGCATTTTGACGGCGGAGGGCGGCTGCACGGAAAGGGAGTGAGCTGTGTTTGGATGGAGAGAACTTTCTACTGCGGCTGCTAGTAGTGGAGGACGACGGCATCTGTGAGGACACCCGGGCTGGACGGGGACGGGTACGGAGGGGGACGGGATTGGGACGGGCTTGAGGGTGGCCGCCAAGATCTGCCAATGCTGATCACGGAGCTTGGCGGGGTTAAGGTGGGACCTATCGGTGGTCGGTGGACATGCCGCGGCCGACCACCGACCGTATGGGTTGGACCGGTATCGTCTTGGGGATTTCGCGGACCCGTTTTCTCGGGGATCGGAGAACCGCTGGGTCCGAGATTGGACAGCGATCATTGACGGATGGTCTGCGAGTCTCGATGAGTGCTGCGTGGAGCGCTGCAAAGAGCATGAAATTGGAGTCTGGCTGATAACCTTGGAAGAGTGTGGGTTGTTCTACGTGTCATCATTCTGTCGACGTCGACGTGACCTGTTCTCCGTCTCTTTCGCGAAGTGAGGTATGCTTTTGGTTCAGTGTCGTTCCCACAGCGTCGAAACCCTAGACGAATCGCCCCGGCATATCCGACCCATGTGTACCGCACAACCAAGGGGTCACTCATTTCACGACAAAGAACGCAATCGTGTCCAGCATCTCTTGCAGAGTACACTGCCAACCCCTGCTACCAAAACCCCAACAGCACCACCAACCACCCGAGAGGCGCCCCCCCCCCCTGCCCACTTCATCGTCGGCCCCCGGTGAACTCCCGGCCCGAGACTACATCTCATCATCATCAAACAGCGTCGCGAGCGGCCTCTCCGAGACGGGTAATCCCTCCACGGGAGACCCGGGGACGGAATACCCCCAGCATGTCCTTCGGGAAGAAGTCATCTCCGAGCTAGGGTATGATTCGTCGGAAGAGGTCCTTTGATAAAGGGGGGAAGCTGAGGCAGAAGAGCGAGCCGGCGCGGCGGCCCGGGGAGCAGTGTTGCGCTCTGCGGGCGCGGATTGGGCGGTGTAGAGGTTGGATAGCGCTGCTTTGATTGTTTCTTTTGCTAGAGGGGGAGGCGACGGACTGTGTGGGGAGCGTGATTTTGGGCGGGGCGTTGAGGAGGTGTGCTGCTGATTCGATTGCATTGTTGACGTCTTGGGCTGTGATGGAATGGGTCTAGATTGGGCGTCTTGGTATGAGATTGCTGTTTTGTGGAAATGTACCTCAGTGTTGCGGGAGAAGTAATGGGGGTTGTGGTGGTGTTTTTACCTTGTGAGATGAGTCCCTGATGCGAACAATCCTCTCAAAATGCCACTGCGAAAACGCGTGCTCCTCGAGCGCCCCCAGCGCAGACGTGTTTTCACTTTCGTAGGGGTGCCCGAACGTCGGTTTATCAGTGACGAATTCGTCCATGGACTCCTCCGCCATCGCGGCCCGTCCCTACCATACTGCGGAGACCCGGCTACTGGGCGCAGATACGGTGACCGAGCCGCGGCCTCGGGAGAAGGCAGAGATGGGGACGGATTTAGTGTGGTAAATAAAGGAGCCGTTTGCCGCCGTCGACCCCCCTAAAGTCCATCCGGTAGGTTGCAATCCCCGGCCAGCTCGCGGATGCGGGGGTTAGCAGCCGAGTTGGTCGGCAAGATGCGCGGGTCGTTTGTGGGGAGGCTGATACTGGTGCCGACCTGGGCAGCGATCGAGAGGGAAGCTTCGAGGAGGGTGTAGTCCATCTGTCGAACTTTTCTGGCATGTTTGCCGGGGTGATGCCGGCTACGCTGCCTCTCCCGATGATGATTTTGAGGTCCATAGTGTGAATGTGTGTGTGTTGGCGGTGGTCGTGATGAGGTTTGGGTGATTGAGGATTCGGTTTGTATGAGGGCGCTGCTGTCGTGATATCAAGACTCCCCTGAGTGTTCATATACCGCTCGCCATGATATTGCGATAGCCGTAGAGTCCGCTCGTCTCCCATATTATCGAGAATTGACAACGTATTCTGCTGCGGCCATATTACACCATGGAGGAGACTGGATCTTTGCAACCTCCGCGGCCCCGATATCAGAGAGGAGAAGCTTTTTGTGAGCATGAACTTGCTTCTGTATGGACACCTACCTTACCCAAGATAGGACAACACCGTCAGATACATACTAAGTTGCTGCGGATTCCTTTCTTGGCTCCAAGTTGTCGGGTGAAGGGGAAAATAACATTTGACGATGTCTTTTGCAAAGTTGCGATGGTTATACAGTAATATCTCGAACCTTAGTCACAAATCATGGTATTCTATACGTACAGAACGATGCTTTCTGATGCTATGTTGGTCCAGGCAGAGACCTTCCCGCTGATCCGGAAACCCCGTCATCAGAAGTAGGTACAAGACGTTAGGCAGTCTGCAATGCTAGATTCACCAAGAATCTATGCCTGGAAGTCAACGAACTTGGCAAGTTCATTCGGGATCCATCAACAAAAAGGTTCCAATAGACAAGGAGCGCATTCATAATCTATAGGCTCAAAGAGGGATTCGGTCTCGGGCAGGCTAAATGGCATGTCGCCCAGCCCTTAAATCTCATCACTAGTCGTCAGAACCTCCACCCCCGACTAGGGCAAAAGACCATATGACGTTTGGATCAAGATGGCTGTGAGACTTTTGACTTGGGTTCTAGAGGACCAGAAAGGGAAAGTTCAATTGACTTCCTTCACATAGATGATAGGGAAGAGAGGCTTCTGCAGCCGTATTCAGGGAAGCCGAGACGGCCGCCGCAGACTCCATTTCCATCGATGACGGGCCCCGCGGGCACCATCATGTTGGCTGCGGATGCCGGGTCGGACGTGGAAGGGCTAAGTAGATCTCATGCCGGTCGGAAAATAATTTGGACGGGCCGCAGTGACGGGCCGCGTTGCAACTACGGGGCTTGATCCACAAGACTAAATGGACATGCATGGATCGCGCGGGACTGGATTGACTTGGCGTCCCATGGTTATTTGTTTGATTCACTCACGAGATTAGGGATGAGTGCGAGACCATGTTGGCTTGATGATTATCTCTCTTGCATACGCTACATCCCGAATTTCACAAAACGAGCGCAAGCTATACCGGTTGGGACTTGGCACTGGTGATGACGAGACTCCACGAGAGAGTGTTGAAGCCGGCTAGTCTCACCATCTAAGAAAGAAATTGGTTCTAGTCAAAGCCCTAAATACAATAAAACGTCAAACATATAGGTGTCAGGCCAAATGTGGTTGCCAACGAAGCAGGTGTCGATATTGTTTATCCAAGTTTTCACCGGTTTCAAAAACTCCAGTATCCAAGAGCAGCCCAAAGAGATCCTTGGACTAGTTCTTCTCTCAAACATCAACAGCCAGCTTTAACCGCTACCTTTCGCCGTAGGTATGCGCGTCACTTTTCTGGCAGCTCTCCAACCCTGGCTCGTGTGTCGCTGCGGGCCCCAAGGAAAACGGTTGATGCCAGAGTCAAGGAGTCCGCAATATCGGCGCATGCTTATGTCTGGGCAACGGAAAGTGTTCATGCATAGGGGTTTGATAAATGTGCAAGCCTGGAATGACGGAGGATGCTATCTCCAAAGACATGCTTAAGGCGCAAACTTGAGCAGACCTTTTGGCCGGTGGCGTACTGTGCGAAGTTTGAGTCATCTACCATTGTTTTCTCATGGACTACGCTACAAATAGGCATCTATTGATTAAAGGCTTAACATTGACGGACTTCTATGACTTGGCGGTTAAAATCGTCTGAACCAAGGCGAGGTCTCTTACTACCTTCGTGAATTTGTCAAGAATACAAGGAGGTTTTGGAGTGCTAAGAATCAAGAGAGTCCGTTCCTCCCGACGGTGTGAACGCCCTATTTCTACAGTGGAGTGCCACAAAGTCTGAGAACACCCCACCAATTTCTTGTTACGCGTCTCCGCCTGACTTCCCTCAGGATACGTCAACTCTTTCCCCCTCCGATAACCCGAGTATTCTTCCGGCAAATGGACACCGATGGCGATTTGCGCGCTTTCGCATCCCGCCTCTCGGGGGATCGAACTCCCGGCCACGAACTCAAGGAGCAGGAACGAGTAGCCATTATTGCCCTTGTTCTGGCTGGCCGAAGCTATCGAAACGTCGCATCGATTTTCAACTGCTCAGTTGGTGCGGTCGCCTCCACACTTCGACGATACAGGAAACACCAGACCTTTCAGGCAGCACCCCGGAAAGGCAGGCCCAAGAAAGTTTCAGCCGACGCAGCTGACACGTAAGTGAGCTACCTGCTTGGGTCCCAACTTTCGTATCGCAGCTTTGTCAACTAACTAAATTAGGAGAAGCATTCAGACTTGATTCGAGACGAGTGATGGGGTGGGCTCGTCCGCTTGTCGCGGTGGTTGTGTCTGGCAACTCGACCACGTTTCCCCGCTTGTTTCTCACCATTGTCAGGAGTCTTCTTGCGTAAAAGCTGGACGCATGGAAAGCGCATGTCCAACGGACGTATTGCACAGTTAGTTTCCTCATTGATATCTCCATTGCTCGACGCTGTGAACGGGGTGATAGACTTCATATTCATCCCTACCCCACCGAGTTCTAATAACAATTCTATTACTCATCCGAACCTGGCAAGTCCTCGGCGAAGAACTCCTCCGCGGCCTGGTCGCCTCTTTTCACCTTGACCTCTTTGACATCATCGTCGGTCTCGGCCAAGGTGCGCCTCTCGAGGTCGCCGGCCTCTTCCAGATCGGCCGCCACGAGTTCCGAGTTTGAAAGCTCGTCCCGCTTAATGATGATGTCGGGCAAGTCGGCTACCGCCGCCCGGGGTTCGGGGGAAGCGGGAGACTGTGTTGAAGACTTGGTGTTAGCCGTACGGCTCAGGTGGTCGGGTCTATTGCGAAGAGGACCACGCGCAGAGTGCATTACGGGAAGGAGTGAGACTTACACCTGCCACGACTGCGTCTCTGACGCCGACTTTGAGGGAGTTCACACCAGTGACGGCGACCAGGCCGATAGCGAGAAATGACTGCAGCTGCATGTTGAATTGAAATGATGACGATGAAAAATAAGTTGATGAGATGTATAACCTGGGTTGAGTGAGAGGCGAGTGCGAGCCGGGTCAGCCGTGGGCTTCAGTTGACCAGCCTCCGAACTATATACCATTCACGACCGCGTAGGTCCGGCAGGTTTTGGAGTGGTGCGTCGCCCGCATGCCGTTCAAGCGACATCTGAACTCCTCGACCAGCATCAGTGTCAAAAGTGTAACCGCAAGATTACGTTTCACATCTTGGACCAACCCCCCAAGGACAGGCCCTGCAGCCCTGGAAAAGGTCAAGGCTTGCCGCTTGTGCGCGCGCGGCGAGAGAGGGACAACGACCTAGTCATGGGGTTGACAAAAAGAAAAGGCACACTGAAGCGGCTATCTATATCTAGGTCTTCTTCTACTTTATCAACCGCTATGAAATCTAATTATGAATTCACAAATCTTGAGTCCAAAGGGCACATGTTTTGTGAAAACTAGTTTTATTTTTTGTTACTTGAAATAGATTTGAATAATCTACTTCCTCCTTTGTTGTTCAATGTTGAAGTTGATAGTTGCTTGCATATGTGCCGCTCTTTTCTGACAACCGCGTGCTAGTGCACGCTGCACAGGACGGGCAACGCGGCCACACTCGGACTGCCGGCGTCGCGATGCTCTCGACCTGTCAGATCTTCGTCTCATGAGGCTGAGCGCCTTTTACAGCACTCCCAAAACGCTGACACCCTTGAAATCGCTGTTCAGACGGGGTCAATGAAGTTACGCGGGCCCTGTTAACCGTCCCTAATGTACCGAAAGAAGAGGCGGGACAAGACTAGAGATTGGTGTCGGGGTCGCTTCCACGGGCGCTGTAGTGAAACAAGACAGGTTTCTGACGCAACTCTCGCGGTGCGACGTCTGTATGAGGGGTGCCAGAGTTCCAATTGCGCGACTCTCCAGGGGTCCACTTTCGCCCTCGCCGTATCCGCAATCGTCAGATCAAGTGAGGCAATCCGGTGACAGGTGCCGCTTGCCGATTGATCCTCGGCATACCGGCATGCTCAAAACGCGTCAAACGGAATCGACAAGTCGGTAACTGAAGCTTCTCTAATGAACTGAGGGACAGGGGCCTTGAATATTCCAATAACAATTCACCTTCAAGCAATTCGAGTCGATTATGATCAAGGCAACGCAGATGTTTGCATACACTGGTCTGGCGGCATGTCACGGCAAAGTGCGAAAACGAAAACGAGCCCCGAGTGTAAAGTCCTGTTCGTATCAGTCATTTTTGATATCAAAATCTAGTACCCAGCGCTCAGCAAATGGGCGGGATGACGTCGCTAGGTACTCTGAGCCCGTCTGAGCCATCAAGGTTCTCTCTGCGCCTGAATAAAACAATGGTTCTAGTATAACTCCATCTTTTCTAAATTTTCAAGATGAATCAATCCGTTGGGAGCCTGAGAATCTGTTAGCATTGCCTTGTCAGGATCCAGCATCGTTCGAGAAAACGCACCGGAATGTACTGCCTCAGCTTGACCCCCGCCTGCCGGAACACCGCCGCCGTCTCCGTGTCCATGCTGTAGCCGTGAGCATACACCACCTCGTCAATGCCGACCTGGCAAATCTTGATACTGCACGTCAGACACGGGCACGTGTCGCAGTACAGCACGGCGCCCTCGCGGATGCGCTCGCGGCCGGCCTCGAGCAGCGCGTTCTCCTCGGCGTGGATGCACAGGCACGTAGCCAGGCCGACGCCAGAGGAGTTGCCCGAGTTGCAGCGGGAGCAGCCGCCGTCGGAACAGTTTTGCAGGCCGCGGGGCGTGCCGTTGTAGCCCGTGGATATGACGCGTTTCTCGCGCCCGACGAGGACCGCCCCGACGCGGCGCTTCATGCAGTTTGAGCGTAGCGAGGCCAGCTCCGCGAGGGACATGAAGTAAGCGTCCCAGGTGGGCCGGAGGCGGACGGGGTTGGCGAGGTCCAGCTTGCCGAGGGTGGCGTAGAGGTGCGCGATGGAGGAGGAGGTGTTGAGGAGGCGGACGGTTGCGCGCGAGATGAGCGGTTGCAGGCCCTGTTTTGGGTCGTAGAGGTGGCTGTCCGAGGCGAGGGCGAAGGATTCGAGGGTGCAGTGGGGGTTGTGCAGGGCGCGGAAGCGGGCGTGGCGGACTGTCACGGGGGCGTCGACGGAGATAAGCATGAAGAAGGGGCGTCTGGAGAGGATGTCGAGGATGGCTTCGTTGTGGACGTCTGTGGTGACGAAGCGTGATTGCCAGCGGGTGGTGACGTATTCCAGCAGGGAGTCGGCTGACGAGAAGATGAGCTCGTTGGGGTAGTGAGAGTGAAGGCCGTTGGTACGCGGTTGTCCGCTCACAACGGTAAGAGGGCGGAAGGAGAGTGCGGGTTTCTGTGGTGTTTTTGTCTCTTTGGCGGCGTCGCCGCTGATAATTACGGTGGTACCTGCGTTCTCGAGAGGGGCGCCGAGAAAGTGAGGGCATTCAGGCTTGGTATGACCCATCTCGTTGCAGTTAAAGCATTTTTGCGGTCCCTTGCTCTTCTTCTTCTTGTTCTTGGAAGAGGACTGCTGCTGGGAGCCCGAGTCATCGTGACCGTTGGTAGATGGAGCGACAGCTTGCTCCGGCTCTGGCCGCGGTCCCGGCGCCGGGGGTGTGATGGAGGCCGGAGGCTCATCTCGGGGTGGAGTTGCGGAAGGGTCCGTCAAGCGAAGCAATCTAAACCCATGATGCTCAACTAAGTATTGAGCAACGCTCTTCTTACCGGCGCAGATACCTTGGGATTTGTCAAAACGATGTCTGCAGTTGCTGAAGTGGATTGAGAGTGACCAAGAAGCCGACTTACCACCGCAAATTCCAATGAGCATCTTGGCTACCCTAAGTGGACCGGTTTTATTTGGGAGAGTGAGTGGACGGGTAAAGCTGTCCGAATCTGCACACTCAGATCGGTGACATACAATGTGCAGCTCTGCCGGATGTGCAAGCTCTTCAAGTCAACCCGGCAACAAATGTCCAATTGAAAAGTCGCGATCCGAATTCTGTGCATGAACGCGTCTCCACGCGTAAAGCCGTTTTGCGGCTCGGGCCCGATGAATTGGGTGTCCCCCGCGCTCATCGGGTTGAGCTGCTCCGACGTTTAGCCGGCGGGACCTGCAGAGAGCATGACACAATCATCCCGTGGCACCGAGCTCCCCCCCACCTTTGCAGTCCAGCTGAGGCGGGCAGCCTGGCGGGGGAGAGAGAGAAGCTACCCGACCTGGCACCTGCCCAAGGTGGTTGCCCTATCGTGTCTCCTCCGTCAGACAACCATCTCATTCCCAAGGAAGCTCTCACCAGTCTTGTTCTTGTGACTCGCTGACTGCAACAAGTCGCCGCTTGACTGTCCGTCCTTGTGACTCTTTCCAACTTGACATTTCCAAGCATCCCTCAGGCCCAGCGATACCACCCGGATCCCTCCGCTTTGTCCGGAGGCCGGTCGGAAGTGCGACCTGCCTGTTCCGTCATATTGTGAGCAGTCGACACTTTTGAGTCATTTCGACCCAAATTAAGACCTGCTTTCGGTCTGCACTCCTACATCCCCAAAGTTCCAAAGTAAACCCGACATCTAGGATATTCTCCCGGTGTCAATATCGTAGCACAGCCCGGATACCGAGTTGCGGCGCACCCCATAGCGAAGACCGCCCACATTTCCAACCGAGCGCAAAAAGAGTGCGCGCCCACCACAGCTCGCCCACCATGGCAGCAATCCAATACGCGCCTTTCTCCTCCGAGATCGAGCTGCCGTTTTACGCCGCCCTCTTCTCCTCAAAGCTCGAACATGATAAGCTAGACGACTCGGCGCGCCGCGTGCTGGGCCAGTACACTGCTCTACCTGTTGAACCAGGCCAGAGCTGCAAGATGTCCATCCTTGGGAATGCCCTCACCAGCGACCAGTAAGGTGCTATTGCAGAGCTTGAAGTCTGCTTCGCGAGGATCAGTTCGGGACTGACGAGGAGAGTAGGCCCAACGACGAGCATGTCCGCGCTGAGGGCTGGATCAAGAACGTCAACACGATCGAGGACTTCAAGAATACGGATAAACAAGCTATGCTGAAATTAGCAGCGAGACATGTAAGCTTAGATCATAATTACCGACAGACACCTGTGCGAGTTCTAACTGTCCTCTGTTCAGGTATGGGACGCCATCAACGACGGCACCATCTACTCCGTACCCTCCCTCCTCTCCTCCTTCACCATCCTCTCCTACGCCGACTTGAAGAAGTACAAGTTCACATACTGGTTCGCGTTCCCGGCGCTGCACTCGGATCCCCAGTGGAAGCGGACAGGGCCGATCGGTCGCCTTGATCCTAAGGAGAGCACGGCGCTGGTCGATCGAGTGGGCACGTGGCAAGCCAACCGCGACAAGAGGCAGAACGGCTTCTTCCTCGCCAAGAAGGCGAGAGGTGTGGATGTTAGCGATTTAGATAAGGACGCGAATAGCGATCTCCACGACCTCAACGATTCTTTTGGCTACGTGTGGGAGGTTGCCAACCTCGGAGATTTCGAAAACGGATTTTTCGATGACGTTGCCGAGGAAGACCGATACGTTTCGTTCGTCGACCCGTCGACATACCCCGAGAACCCGTCATGGCCACTGAGGAACCTCCTTTGGCTTGTTCGGCAGCGGTTCCGCCAGACAAAGGTACAAATCTTGTGTTACCGCGATATCAGGTCCAGTAGGCATGCGGCTAGAAGCATCATCCTGCCCTTGGAGATGGATCCGGTAGAGCCACTTGCGGTGGCTGAGATGCCCAAGGTCACAGGCTGGGAGCGAGATGGAGAGGGCAAATTGCGAGCCAGGATCGCCAATCTCGGGGAGTATATGGATCCGACACGACTTGCCGACCAGTCCGTGGATCTGAACCTCAAACTCATGAAATGGAGGATTTCACCGAATCTGGACCTGGACACCATCAAATCCACCAAGTGCCTGTTGCTAGGTGCCGGTACGTTAGGAAGCTACGTTTCTAGAAACCTGATGGGCTGGGGCGTCCGGAAGATCACGTTTGTAGACTACGGACGCGTATCGTACTCGAACCCCGTACGGCAGCCCTTGTTCGAGTTCGAGGACTGCCTGGAAGGCGGCAAATTCAAGGCAACGCGGGCTGCAGATGCCTTGAAGAGGATTTATCCCGGTGTTGAGAGTGAGGGTCACGTCCTGTCGGTTCCCATGTTGGGCCACCCTTTCACAGATGAGGCCAGGAGTAAGGCGGACTACGACAAGTTGAAGCAGCTGATTGATGAGCACGACGCCATCTTCCTCCTGATGGACAGCCGAGAGTCGAGGTGGCTTCCGAGTGTTCTGGGCAAAGCCACCGGTAAGATTGTCCTAAACGCCGCGCTTGGTTTCGACTCTTTTGTGGTGATGCGGCACGGTGCGGAACCGAATGATGTCCAGTCAGAGGATAAAGAGCGCAAGACACTGGGTTGTTACTTTTGCAACGACGTGGTTACACCAGCCGATGTGAGTAGACCTGCCCTTCGAGGTCGAATGCTCCAGCTAACATTTCGCAGTCGCAAAAAGACCAGACCCTGGATCAGCAATGCACGGTAACTAGACCCGGTGTCGCGGCGATCGCGTCGGCACTGCTCGTAGAGCTGTTTGCCAGTCTACTCCAGCACCCCCTCAAGCAACACGCGCCAGCGCCCCAGACCTCGGCAGACGAGAAGGATCCCGTGGACCATGCTCTAGGACTGGTGCCTCATACGGTCCGCGGCTACCTGCATAGTTTCAATAATAAGGTGATTCGCGGAGAGTCGTACCCGTGCTGCAGTGCGTGTGGTCCTCCCATCCTGGAGGCCTACCGAAACGATGGCTGGGGCTTCGTCAAGAAGGCGCTTTTGGAGAAGGATTTTGTTGCCGAGTTATCTGGGCTCGCGGAGGTGCAGCGGGAGGCTGAGAAGCGGGCGGCGTATATGGATTGGGAAGAGGAGGAGGACGGGGCGGATGACGGGGACGGAGAGTTGATCTGACTTCTCGGGTCCTCAAGCAATAGACGAATTATGGACGACTTTTTTGCAATGAGGTGTCACGGCGGGATAGACGAGGCGTTTGAATCTGGCAAAGGAGATTGTTGGCGTCTTGGCATTCATAGAGTCTCTTTGGGATTTTCCTTTCCGAGGGTTGGAACTACCTGGGTATGGCGAACCTACCTATCCGTGTTTCGCCGGTTTAGCGAGATAGGCGGAACACCATTTGCAGCTCTTGAATGAATGGGTTCCAATCAGCTGATAGGCGACACATCCACCCGCCCATTTCACGGTTCTTCATTTCTCGATGTTGATATGAGGTACGAGCTCAGTGTTGGCTAAATTGTGCACAATCGCACACCATGCAGCTTTGGGCCATAAGGCGAGAGATGTGCAGATGACAGGGTTCCCCACACTAGCTTGACCCTCTGCTTCCCGCCCGTGACCGCGAGGGATGCAGCCATTCCGCGACCTCTCGGATCCCCAAAAATACCGGTCCACCTAAGACTTTTTGCATGGCGGATACACGTAGCTCTGTTAGGGAGTCCAAATCTCAAAAAGTACCTCCTATTCTTGGAGAGGAGCCTCCCCTGCGGCACGCCCCAGGTTCCTGACGGCGCCATGGACGCTACCTGGGCGTGGCGGAGGATTACCTAAGTGCGCTAAGGCACAGCTTGCATTTCTTTTTAGTCAGGTGTGCCGGGGCCAAGTGCCAACGTAAGACAGAGCAGCCGACTCCATTTGGCGACTGAGGCGAGGAGACACTTGTGTTCCAACCTATTCATCTCTTCATATTGTGTACCATCATCTTTATGTCTTGGGTCTTTTCATCTACGCTCATCCATCGGAAAATATAGAAGAGAAGCCAAAATCCAGGACGTACTCACGTATCGAATGTCTGGAGACCGTTTAGGGGGGTGTGGGACGATTCCGGCGATTTAAGGTTGGAGGCGAGAGGACGGCAACAGGCGGCGGATCCATCGGAAACCTCGACTCTGAGTTTGAGACTCATCGTAATCGCGTGCGTCACTTGCTTTCGATTCAATATCCAAATCGATACGAGCGCGCAAAACCCAACTCTGTGACTTTGCATTCTTAGCAAAGTTACGCTCAGAATCCACAGATATGCTGCGCTCCATCATCAGGCGCCTGGCGTCGGATCAGCCTGAGTCCGTCAATGATTACCTAGGCGTCGTGGTCCCCCTCGAAGAAGCCCATCTGCATAGTCACTCAGCCCGGACGGGCAAGTGCGAATTCGAGGAACGGCCGAGCGAGGAGCACGACGACAACGCCGAGGATGATGGCAAGGACCAGGGTGAGACCGCGGGGATGCTGGAGATGAACGCTGCTGAGTATACCATCGAGGGTTTGAGAAAGGAAGTCAGAAGAGGTGGGCAGGGTCGATGGACTGAGTACGAGTGTGAGTTTGTAATCTTTGAGGCATTAAAGAAGTGCCGATGCATTGGTCGGATGGGCGCTAACGTGGGGGATAGTAAAGTCGAAGCTCATCAACAAGGCGATCCAGGATATTGGCATGGGGAGGTATAACTGGCAACTCTTCGTCCTCTGTGGATTTGGATGGTTTGCAGATAAGTGAGTCTCGCTGTCTGATGGCTATGATGAGAATGGCATTGACCAAAATTTCCTAGTCTGTGGATGCACGTAAGTTCAGCATCAGTTTCGGTTCCAGAGTAGCTACCCCGGTATCTTCAAGCGGTACTAATTTCAACCGCAGGGTGTTGCACTCACATTACCATCTCTGTCCGCCGAGTTTGGCATCTCAGAACAGCGCGTCCGCTACACGACGTCGTCCATCTTCCTCGGACTCTGCTTCGGCTCTTTTATTTGGGGTATCGGTTCCGACGTCCTCGGCCGTCGCATCGCCTTCAATCTCACCCTGCTCATCACCGGCGTCTTCGGTATCCTCCTGGCTTTCGCACCGACGTGGGGCTGGGTGAATGTTCTCTTCGCGGCCCTCGGTTTCGGTGTCGGCGGAAATCTGCCCGTGGATGGCGCGCTGTTCCTTGAGTTCTTGCCCGACGCATCGAGCAGTCTGCTAACCCTTCTTTCGGTGTGGTGGCCGGTCGGTCAGCTGTCTTCGTCGCTGGCGGCGTGGTATTTCATTGCAAACTGGCCGCCTGAACAAGGATGGCGGAGGTTCGTGCTGACGATTGGGTTAATCACATTCGCCATGTTTGTTGTGCGGTTTTTCGTCTTCCGCCTATTTGAGTCTCCAAAGTTCTTGCTCTCAAAGGGACGTCAGTCTGAAGCTATTGGCGTCGTTCATGGAATCGCCTTTCGCAACGGCGCAAAGACTTGGTTGACCGAAGAGATCCTGGATGCTGTGGTCGATGGGGTGGCCGACGAGGATGAGGAGCATTCAAGAAGTGGCCGCTCGGGAGTGCTCCGCGGCTCGGGTCTCGCCACAAACGCTCTGCGCGAGAGGATGAAGGCCTTTTCTGCAGATCGCCTTCGACCCCTCTTCAAAACTCGGACGCTCGGCCTCGCTACCGTAATCGTCTGGTTCGTCTGGGCGACCATCGGCATGGGCTACCCCCTCTTCAACGCCTTCCTCCCGCAATATCTCTCCCACGGTGGTGCCGCCCCTCCGCCCGAGGGCTCCCCAGACGCAGGAGCTACACCAATCACGCCAGACACATATCGGACCTACGCAATCACCTCCGCCGTCGGTGTGCCAGGCAGCCTGCTGGCAGCCTACCTTGTCGACCAGAAATCTCCCTGGCTAGGGCGCCGCGGCACGCTCGCGTGCTCGTCCTTTGTGTCGGCCGTCTTCCTCTTCCTGTTCGTCAAGTTTGGCACCTCGCCCGCCTCGCAGCTCTTCTTCTCCTGCGTCGAGGCCTTCTCCCAGAACATCATGTACGGCGTGCTCTACGCCTTCACGCCGGAGATTTTCCCGGCGCCGGTGCGCGGGGCCGGGACGGGCGTGGCGAGCTTCTTGAACAGGGCGATGGGGCTTTTGGCGCCGCTGCTGGCAGCGAACATACCGGGCGACGGGGTCACGACGCCGATTTTTCTGTCTGGGGCGTTGATCTTGGCAGCGTTTGTTGGGATGTGTCTGATTCCCATCGAGACGAGAGGTCGGCAGAGGTTGTGATTGTTGGACTGTCTGATTATAGGGCTGGTGCGAGTTCTCTGGTACATAAAACTGATTTATTTGCTCAGACTCTGTGATATCTTTTTCATCTATTTTTTACTATCTTCCTGCGGACGATTATTGACAAGCGGTTGGCCCTGGTGAAGACTTTGTGCCGAGATGGGGTAAGATGGCAGCCCTATGAGCCTGCCGACGCATCAAGTGGACCTGCGTTTCTCCTGGACTTGAGGTGCTCTCTCGAGCCTGCTGTTTGAATCGTTCCGCTTTTGCGGCGGAAGGCACCTTTAACATTGTCCACTTGCCTAGCTGAGAAACTTCCACTTGGTACCATTCACCTTCCTAGTGCTCTCTCATGCTAACCATGAGCCAGTATTACTCTTGCCATGGGCCTGATTAGAGCTGGTTTGCTCCGTGTTGTTGATCTCGATGGGTCAGTCTTCAATATGGGTTTCCCGTTAACATCCTGGGCCGTCAACAACAAGCAGAAAAGGCACAAAGGCATTTCATCATTCGGTTTCAATCATCTTGCTTAGACTGCATTCTCCTTACTTCGACGAACAACATCTGTCCCTTGCCAAGCATGGATATCGACGTGCAACAATTCAACACTCTCCCTCGGCCACAAACACTAGATTGCGGCGCACCCAACCACTGGGTCATCGGGTCTCGTCGTATCGACGTCCTACCGCCCACCGATGTGGTAATCTTCGTTATGCCGCAAACCGTTTGCGGCATGGTGATTGGGCCTTTGGTCGACTGGCCATCGATGACCCGATCCGAGAAAGCCAAGTGCCTGGCCCCGCGGCTCATCGACGCATTCATCAACGGCAGCAGTTACCCTTCATACTCCTATTCAGATGATGTTGAGCCGTTGGCACCATGGACTTGGACTTGTACTGATTCATAGCTGGCCGCTGCTCTTGGACACAGACTCAGCGAGTTAGGCGTCGATGAGGAACGCTGTCACATCGGTGGCACATGCTCATCTGAGGAGAGTGATGCCATAGACAAGATGTTTTCTTGCATCAAGCCAGCAGTCGCTCAGGTATTTTCTCAAACATCCACGAAACTACATTTCAACCTGCTGACGCTCGGGCTCAAAGCTGGCCATATTACCTGGCGATCGTTCGAGATGTCACGGCTGTGGCTACTCCAAGGAATTCCTTCCGGATCTGAGAAAGTGCACCGGATGCCTCAAAGCCTGGTACCACTCGGAAGAATGCCAGTTCCAGCATTGGGGGACTCACATGCCCGTCTGTCTTGTTCAAGGCCGAAAAGACGACAGCTCTGGAGCACCACCTGCTCATGTCAAAGACTCCAGATTAAATGCACTTCGCTATTATAACACTGTCGCGCGGACGTCACCCGAGGCTCAAGTGCTGATGCTTTCTCTCAACATTGCTATCCCCAATGCGAAGGCTAGCCCGGATAATGGGCTGTTGTAAGCTTTCGATTGAAAACAACCTCTAGGAAATCGGCATCTAACGAGCCACAGAGCGCCTCTTCTACGCTTGACGCTGACAGGCAAAGACACACCTGGGAACATGCAGCTGCTTTTCGGTCCTAACTAGTCAAAGGACTTGGAATCGCTTCTCGAATCATGCCGTCTTGGCGTTCTTTCCAAACCTGCCCTCTGCTCTTACTACAGCATATCGCATGCAGCGTACATCGCGGGTACACCATACCGCTCGCCAAGACCCGCAACTGACGCCGAGGAGGACAAGCTTACAAGAATCCAGCAGATGCAGGAGACCATACGCCACAACATGGAGATCAACTGTGGGACTAGTCATAAAGACATGATGGCTTTGGTGTCGAAGGCACCGGACACCAGGCTTGAGCGGGATTTGTATCAAGTCGCCTTGACGACCATGGCCATGGGGTATGATGCCTCCATGACCCAACTGGCGGCGAGGATGGAGAATGACAAATTTGCCAAGGTCGATCTGCGTTGATCAATAAAGTTGAGGTGCGATGACACTGTCGTCAGCTGCATCTCTACAATGATGGCGATGATTCGTTGCGTTAGAAAAGGAAGACGTCTAGATCCCTTGACAATACATGGTTTCCGAAAAAGTAATCGATAGCTGGCTTGACCGACCACCGTCTACATCAACACCTTTGCAAAAGCATCTCCAAGTCCACGTTCCAACAGCCACCCCTCCACAGCCTTCATGTCGCCCCTGTTAGCCCTCTGTCCTCTCCTCTCGCCTACAGAGTCTGTAATTTCTTGCATGTCCGCAAACACTCTCGTCTTAATGTCCTTTTCACGGTGCCTCTCGGTGACCTTTTTGTGGTGCGCGGGGATATCGCCCCAGCTCTCCGTCTTGATAAACTTCATGTAGTCGTCGATGCTCTGTGATCCACCCTCCAGGCACAAGAGTCCAGGTTTTCCGGCATAAAGGAAGCCTGTAAGGTGGTATCCGGGGGCATTGATGATGAAGTCGTCGCGCTTGGAGCGGGTCGAGATGGAGGGGAAGTAGAACCATACCCGTACCAGGGGACCTGCCTCGCTGCCAGCCGCCGAGACTACCGAGTCGGCTTCTGCTGTTTTTGCTTCTTTGAGATAGGTGACTGCTTCTTCGTTGATTGACTCTATGATGCTGAAGAGGTCCTCGTCACCGTCTGGGATTTGTGAGTTGAGATGTGTGGTGGCTGCGCGGTTGAGCCACGATGGCTGGCGTATTCTGACTTTTATCCTGGGTGCTTCTTCTGGCGGTGGTGCGTTGTTTTCTATTTTGTATGAGAAGGGTACGCTGATGTCCAGTTGCAGGGTTTTGGGGGATGATAATGATGGTGGTGGTGAAGGATCCTCTTCTGGTTCCGGGATGGTCAGGGTGAGTAGTAGCGTCACTGTTGGTGTGCGGCTGAACGGTGTCGTCGATGAGTCCTCTTCGACATGCGCCTTGAGGCGTTGCAGCGCTTCTTCAGAGTCCTTGTCGATGAAGACCTCGTCTTTGGTGGGGTACATTGCTGTGAGGAGATCGATTTGGCCGATTTGGTGTTCGATCAGGTCGGGTGGTAGGAGGTGCCATGATGTTGCCGCGGCTGCCATTGTGACTGTATTTGTCCCTCGCTTATTAACACCTTGAAGCCTTGGTTGTCAATTGTAGTTTTTTCCCCTTTTTCTTTTCTTTTCGTCCTAATGAATGCCTCGTGACGCGCGGTCAGACTGCCATGACTTGGTGGTGAATGCGTCTGAATTGAGAGATTTTCAAACCTCATTTGAGCCACATATCCCAGCCACATGCGCCACACTTTAGTTGTTCTCACGATGCTGGGTGTTTCTATGGGCTATCTGATCGATTGACGGCCCAGTGACCTTCAAGATAGCGGAAAAATACATATACGCTATCGAGATTGCTGGGTTATAGGTACGATCGAGGCAGCACCTGGCTGTCTCCAACTGTCAACCATGGTGGTTACACCAAACAATCATTTGAATAGAACAAGTAGCATCTCACATCAGGGACGGAACCTTTTGTGTCATCTTGGATGGTATGCAAATGGGATGAAAACTCCCGATTGGTGATTCTCTAGAAATTGATATGCGTCTGTTGTTTGGTTGCTCTATCTGTTACCCTTCGCACGAGCCGGAGCGTCGACCCTGCGTTTCTGGAACTGCTTGCCGATCGCGTCCCTGACCATCGGGTCCGCTCTGATGGTGTTCTGAACCAGCCAATCTTTGACCTTGGCACGCACGCTGCTGAGGGCCTCCTTGTCGCCGATAAAGGGCGTCATCTCCATCTCCAACAACCTGCTCGTCTCGCCGTCCAGACCGCGGGCAATCATCTCGAGCCGCTGCAGGCCCTCGTCGACCGCGGCCGCTGAGCTCTCGGCCGCTTTCTGCGCCGCCTGGCCCTGGGGATTCAACAGGGGACCGAGCTGGCCAAAGGCGATGTAGATCGTTACCGCCGCCTGACGCGCGAGCGAGACTAGCTGGAACTGGAGATATGGTGGGCGGCGCAAGGCGGTACTCAGCACCGTGTTGACGATGGCTAGGAAGGGTGGCATCTCGGGCCGCGTGACGACGATGAGCTCCGCGACGAGGAAGGTGAGGAGAATGATCCATCGCCAGTATCGTCCCCAGTCGAGGTACCCCAGCAGACTCAAGCCGTAGGTCGCAGCCGCAGCGAGGCCGTAGTAGGGAATCGTTCCCTGCATGATGCCGCGTGCGACAAAGTCGTGAATCGTCTTGCAGCCCTGCCAGGCGCCGACCTCGGGACCGAAGCGCTCGTAGGCGAAGCGGCGCGCCGGGTCGGAGAGGGTCTCGGAGGCGGTCTTGAGGTGCATGAAGCGCGCGGCGGCGGCGCCCGTGTCGGCGCCGCTGCTGCCCACCTTGTCCGGGTGGTAGACGGCCGCGAGCCGGCGGAAGCGGGATTTGATGATGCGGACGGGGGCGCTGGCGGCGACATCGAGGTCGGTGTAGAAGGTGCCTTGTAGGCGGAGGGTGCGGTCGGCCTCGATCAGGGTGTAGAGGAGGTAGAAGGAGACCACGAGAATGTGAATTCGGCGGCGGTGGGTTGCGTATTTTGCGGTGCCGGGCTGCGGCTTGGGATCGCCTGCGCGGATGGCCAGGCCGTAGTAGATTGCTTGTACCCAGCCGGTGACTAGCTGTGAAGAGGTTAGTCGTTGCGAAATTCAATGTCGTAGAGAGGAAGGATGGGGGGGTTTCTCGTGGCGGGATTACGTACGTTGGGCAAGAATGCCCAGCCTAGGAGGGAGAGAACATTTGACATTATGATGATGTGCGCATCACTCAAGGGCGATTCGGGGTTCTTGCGCGAGGCTGAAAGTGGGAGGGGTATGCGGAAAGTTGTTGCAGGACGCTTGGTCAACGGTTGATGGTTGTGATGTCAATTCGCGATAGAGCTTACTGACTTGCTGGCGTTTTCGGTCATTGCCAACTGCCAAAAGCTGACCTCATTATTTATGGGTCCTGGAGCTGAGGCCTGATCCCTGCCAATCTGGGGAGCGGGCCAGCCAGCATCTTGCTTATGTCATCCGAACTCGCCATCTCATCTAACATCTGCATGAATCTTCAATTTCGCAACTCGGAGGCCGTTATGTGGCCGTTTGGCATGCCTGTGCACTGCAGAGACCCTCGTCTTCCTCTTTTTCTTCTATGAAACAGTCCATTTCATCTTGCAGCTTACTGGCCCATCGAATCCCTGGAGCGTGTCAACGTTGGTCAAAGCGAATGGGGCTCGGGAACTCGGACGTTCTCCCTGTGTGATTGCGATTCTAATAGCCTGTTTTCTTTTCCTTGATGCCGTGCCGAACATCACGGTCTGTAGGATAGATACTGAGAGTTTTATGAAGGAGGAATCAGAAATCACTCTTCTCCAACAATTCTTGATCACCAATTTGAGTGTGAGACTAGATTATTTGAAGCTATGGTGGTCGATCAAGTTCATGTCATGCCCACGATAGAAGTTGATAGCGAAATGCAAGAAAAAGAGACAGCTTTGATCGGTCACAGGACTTGGTCATAGGATTTGGTTATCTCTTGGCGGTTCCCCTTTTACGCCAATCCACGGTGGAAATATCGGCCGAATTCAGTTGCCCGCCTACAAGAAGTGAATGCGCTGAACCTTCTGCCCACCCGGGCCACCCCTCAAACCTATCTGTGCTCTGTGTCAGATTAGCGGAGAGTTTCCTGACTACCTCGTTATGTAATCAGGAATTTGGAAAGGGAGCCCATGTCAGTCAGCGGACGATAGTCTTCTGGAGTCTAACGGAATGATCAAACTTCGGGTAAAAGCTTAGCCTTGGTCTGTGTATCCCATTTCGTGGTTAATGGCATGATTTCCCTCGTCGGAATGTTTGTGGCGTTATTCCAACATCTACAATTGAATCACGATGTTGATTATCTTGAAAAGTAGCTCAAAATTACCTGCAATGCCTAGATCTCAGACGGTGCAGAGTATACGAGCCGATTGCTACTCTACGAATCCCCTACGCGGATGTCAAAACCACAAGTTGCAAGAAGTTGTTCGCACTGGTTTTAACAGGTCCCACAAGCCAAGACCACGAATTGAACACCTTTAGTAGGTTGCATTACTGATAATAAATTGAATACAACCCTGTGAAGACCAACAATCAACACAGGAAGTGGCTTGGTTTTGGAAAGTCTGCCTATGGCAAGCCTTTAGGCGTTCTCCTTGTCAGCAAGGAGGCAGATGGAGTCTTCAGGATTGGGCTGAGGGCTATGATACATCTGGTCTGTCAAAACAGCGCGTTTTTGGCGTCTAGCGCAGGGTCATCGGCGAGACGTGAAAGACGAATAGAGGACCACTTAAAGATAGGTGTGTATATTGACGATCGATAAAGAGAGCCCTTTCTAGTCTGCGCCCCTGACCCCTTTTATACTAGTAGGGGCCCAGTGGACCCCCTTAGTCAGACTGTCATGCCAGGCACCTGACATCTAGGTATGATGGTTCAAAGAAGACGGCATTGGTGTTAAATATCCAGCTGCAATTTTACATGATACTACCTAGAGCTCTCTTGGACAATTAAAATCTCAAATTTGGAAGTTTTGAAACATGTATTCTGCTTTGTGTCACCCGGTCCTGTCTACCAGGCTGGATATCTGAAAGATGACAAGAAGATCTTAACATTGTGGCACGGAGCTTGCTAAGGATAAGGTCTCGAGAATTTTGGATGGAACGCTTGGGAGAAAGCGTGTCACTTGAAAATTCGACGAAGCGGGAGAGGCCTCTGGGTGGTCTGTTACATTTATGTATTCGGTGGTGGGATTCTGAGGGCAGAGTTGTTCCACGGAAACATACTCGGTTGACAACTCGAAATGTGAAGCTAGGAAACCCTTTGCGACCTAACAGCATTTACGAGTCTTTGAATCTTGAGGTTCATCAGACCTTACTATCCCTGAAGCATGAGAAACCAGGAATTCAGTGTTTTTAATACATTTAGCATTAAAAAAAGCCTTTCAAAGACTTTTGTAATAACGCCTGCTAATCTCAGGCTGTGAATATCAAGTCCAAGACGCTTATTTCTCAATCATGTCCCGTCCTGAGTCAATCAATCCTTCAATAGGCTCCCGCTGGCGAAAATCATCCCAATATTTCGGTCGATGCTAATGGTATCATTTCTCTCTTTTGTGCCTGCACGTCCCCCCTTCACTTGGTATCATGGTGAGATCCAAACTTAATGGCAAAGTGATCCAATGCCACCGCCAGAGTCGGCACATACACCGGAGTTCTGAGCCTGTATGCAAGCGTCTTTGAACTCGTTACCGCCAAATCCACTCACGTACTGTGTACGACCGCCACTGTCCGGAGCCAAGGATGCACAGACCTACATCGCACACGTCAGCACCATCTTCAAGGCCCGCCAGGGAGCTTGGGATAAACTTACATGCCACAGCATTGTGGTGTTGACGATTGACGGGTTGTCCTCAAAGATCTGTTTCGATGACTTGTACACCTCACATGCCTTAATAGTGAGACACTTGTGAGAATAATCGTTTACGACACAGTAGCACATCGAGTGTTGGTTTGCAAGCGCTCTGGTTCTGTTAGAAACGGCCCAGCTACCTGAGTTTGGCTTGTCTGTGAGAATGACTTACACTGGGAAGTTGAGGAGAGCCAATGAGAGGCAAAAGAAGAGAAGTTTTGCAAACATTTTGTTGGATTTCAGATTTAACACGGGAGAGGAGTGAGGAAAGTAAGGGCGAGAGCTGTGTGTGCGATGCATTTATGGTTGCGGGAGTGATGTGAGGGTGTCAAGTACAGTAGGGCTGGGATCCTCTGTGGTCTAGAACAAACTTATGTACCTGCATCTGTTTCTGGAATGGGAGCAGGCGTAATTTAGGAAACGCGGGAGAGTTCAATTGCCGTTTGAGTAGCTCGATGCCCGTGCCAGATAAGGATGGTCCCTGACGCGTGAACCAATTCAAGTTAATAAACTAAGGAAATGCCGGGATAATGGCAGCAGCTTGGCCATTGCTCTGGGGGTTTCTCCACTGCGATAGGGAATAATCCGACCTGAATCGTTTGTCCGCGGTATCCGATGATGCCGCCGTTCAATGACGCCAGAAGGCTACTGCAAGTCGACTTTATCTATTACCTCAATTATCATTAATCAATTCATGATGAACGAGACCGCCTCCGGCCGTTGCTATTTCAGCTCCGTTTCCCGAATTCCTCGTTTCGCGGGGTGATGGGCGAGCTGAGAAAGTTAAAGATAGAACGGCCGTTCCGCGAGTCAGTCCCAGCGGATACTTGGGCAGAGGCTTAGTAGCGGCTCAGACAACGGCCGAGCGTTTGATATAGAAAGGTAAAATAAATTACTTAGACAACCAGTATGGGCAGCATTGATCAACGGATCACGGCACCTGAGCGAGACCGCTTATCTCTTGAACCACACTCCGCAAAGAATACTCGCGAAAACAGGCAGGTTCCTGGATCCATTCCCTGGCGACGCGTGACTCCTTGGTCCCCTCTATCAACTCACGCGGCTATATTGAATGACATATATTAACGTCACTTGTATGGGAAACCTTACACGTGTGTGCCTGTGCCTCCTTATCAACCAAGGCGATGAAAAGGGGGACGCAGAGTTGACGCCCGTGCATGCTGAGAAGAAGAAGTCGCGTGACGATATGGGCAGAAAGAAGCAGACTCGAGTGTCGAGCAATGGCAGAAGAAAGTAGATGGATCAACGGTTCGATCAAGAGTGCATACAGGATTGACTTCCACAGAGCAACTCTGGTCATTACGGACAGTGCCAATTATTCCAGTCTATGAGATAGTGGAATGAGAAACATGCAGCACTGAGACATGATCTATCATTAGAAATTTGGGACATTCTGCGAGTATTCTTATACGTGAAAAAAGCAACACGGTCACTTCGACGCCGCTTCTAAAGTTCTCCAATAACGAGTTCAACGACCTATCCTCCAGCTCAACGACTGTCGCTGGCTCCCCAACAATTTTCGCACTCCTTGAAATGGGTTCTGAATGTTGTTAGATTGTTTCCCGATCTTGTAGAGTAATCAGACTTCTTACCTTTAGTCTCTGGGCTATGCCGAGCCAGCTTGGGTGCACGACTCTAGTCTTTGGGACGTGAGGTGATGGCCATCAAAAAGATATGCTCCCCATCCCTCCCACCCAGTAGTGACCTTCTCTTTGGGCAAGGTGTCGCAGCTGTTTGGGTCGATGCCGATGCGAAATTTGAAAGGGGCGGGATAACCGCCAAATGTGACGTTTGTCAACGCTTGGAGGTTGCCATTTGAGTCTTTGGAGTTTTCGACGCTGCATTTCGTGCCGGCGGGGAATGTTCCACTCAAGCCGCATCTAACGACTTGTGCGGGTTCGTCCCATTTGAGCCATAACCAGCTGGTGTCGGACCAGTTATCGCCCCAGCAGCAACTGCCAGCTGCTGCGACAGTGACGTATGTTGAAGTAGCAAAAAGTTGAAGAATGAAAGTGGATCGCATGATGGGCAACAGAGGAGCCAATGTTGAAGCGAATCTTCTGGGAGTTGGTGATAGTTTCGACGGCAGAGGATGGCTTTGTCTACGAGTGCTGGGTGCTGAGATCCTCTTATCAGCCTAATGGCGCTTAGACGGAGGAAGAATGTCGGACGAACGACGGAAAATGTGGGAACGGGAGCTCGGGAAAGCTGATAGTAGGAGATTGAGTCAGGGTATATCTGGGCAGCATATAAGTCGAAAGCCTCTAAATGAGTTGCCAGGTAATTCGCAGCTTTGACCGGATCCGAGGGAAAACGAGGAACGTTGAGTCGTGAATTCTTGTTGGCCAATTTAACTACTTTAACTCACTTGGCTCCTAATCTACTTGGATACGCCGCGTTATCTTTAATCTAACAGAGTTGGACGAAGTCTTATGTGTACCTGATTCATGTCAGGATGATACTTGAAAAGCCACCCTTCATCAAACCTTGTTCCTGGGGACTCAGTCGTGGCTTTAGCGCAGTTTGCGGGGAACCCGAAATCACGCGAGCACGTCCCCGAAGAGGCATCGAGCAGCAGCAGCAAGCCGCTGAAGTGGACGGATTTGCCTTTTATTTACTATGCCCTGGATTCTTGTTGTTTTCCCAAACCCAGCGCCCAGCACTATCGCCTGTCATTCTCTCATTCGTTTGTGTTGCAGCTCGCAACATACAATCATAATGGTTCTCTTGAACCTTGTCGCTCTCTTTTCTCTCGCCGTGAGCGCGTCACCGGTCGCCTCAGTCTCCCGGGATGCGACCGAGGTGCTCTGGAAACGTAATACCACCGTTGCCAGTTGTTCCTTCTATTCCGAAGATGGGTATGACATCCGATATTCGACATATTGGCTAAAACAATGTATTAGATACTAATTCGGTTAAAATAGCATTCAGCCCGGATGTTGGGAGACTCTTGAAATGAACAAACACCTCAACGTAAGCTAAAAGATATGCTCGCATCTATGCCATCTCATGCTTACAAAACAACCAGGACTGGTGGTCCAAGAACTCTGCCAGATGTAAGGCGGCAAACAAGGGATTCGGTGCATGTTATCTCGACACGGCTGTATGGCACACTAAACCATGATACTTGAACCAAGTTGCGCCCGGCTAACCTGAAAATAGGGTTACATAACCTGGAGTTGTGACTTCATTGCCCTCAATGGATGCACTCCGCCTCCGAGTGGCCGCACCGCCGCCTATGCTTCCTACCAGGAATTCTATGTAGGTTCTGCCTTTAGCCAGAGCAACTCCAATTTTACTAACGATACCTTGATAGGTCTTTTGGAATATTTACTGTGAGACTTTGTGCCCTTGACTGCTTGGAACACCTCACTGACGCCACTGCGACATAAGCGATTAACCTTTTCTTTACCAACTACCACCAAGCTCTGATAGGTGGCCAAGCTACTGCTATGTAAGTTGATGTTGATGAATTTATTTCGCCGGCTTGCTAATTCTCCATCAACAGTGGAGCGGTCGCCGAAATCGTGAAGACGGTTTCGCCACCTAGAGCCAGGAACCCCAATACGCCCAAGTTCGGACCGATCTATGCTGTGGCACTGGGACAGTTTGCTGTGAGTCTAAATCAAATTAACTATAAAGAAAAAAAGATGGTTCTGACAAAGTCCGGGGTAAAAGGCTCTCGGCCCTCTGCTTGGCAGCTCTGTCGGTGCTAGCATGGTATTTACCTCTATTGCCGGAACCTTGGGTGGTGGAACTGGTCTTTTCAACATTCTCTTCCCATCCAAGGAGGTACAGGAAGTTCCGTGGGAGGGTCTTTCAGCTGCTCTCTCAGAAAACGTCAACGAATACCAAAAGAACGTAGGCGAGGCATTGACCAAGATTCAAACCGATTTCGATACATTCTATTCAATGGTTTCCAACGGCGGTTTCAGTCAGGTGAGAAGATGAATTTCATAGCAGAATCTTCGCCTGGGCCGCTAAGACTGACCATTTCACGATAGAAAATGAGCACCAGTCTGCCTCAGAGCACCGATTTCATGTATCACGATCTCCTCAAGTGGACTTTCAATCAGGCGCTGCAGCAAGCAGACTACTTTGCTGTCAAGAAGTGTGTTCAAGCTTATTCTCGAAATATCAACAATTGCTAACCATTCTATAGCCCTGGGATTGATCCTCGGAAGATTCCCATTGACCCGTATGACTGCTCCAAACTCGATAAATCCAACTGTTGCGGCCCGATCTGGTACGATGGCAAGGACTCCTATGGCCTTGCGAGAGCAAATGGTATGTACCATTTTCCAAGCGATGTAACTGATGCACCTCGAACCGAGACTAAGATCAAACAAAGACATTGGCATGGACCAAATGAAGACGATCCTGGATGCAGCATTCGCCAAGAACTGGACTACCCCTCATGAGCTCTATATTGACGCTCAATCATGCCAAGGCAAGAACGGCTCAGAGGCATTTGATGTGAAGGATCTGACACTGAGTTGCGTCGTAAGTCCCCATTCTTAATTCTCGCTCCTCCCAAATCTTTTCACTGACCGCAACATGCAATTAGTCGAACCTCCCCGTCTGCGAGTTCAACTTCGACTATAATCCGTTCCAGTTGATGATTGACCGCTCCAACCCACCGGAGTTCAAAAACTGCCCTAATCAGGATGGCTACGGCACGCCTCCCTACTGGAGTACCGATGCTGGAGTTCCTCTCACGTATCTTGGCCCCTATTTGGTACGTGCTTCGTGCAGAAATTGTTAAAAACCAAACCTATCTATGAGCCATGACACTGACGAACGGACCGACAGATGGGCGGTGTGCACTATGGTGTGAAGAACGGTTGAAGTAAATTAGTTTGTGTGGGTTTCCCTAGGAAGTCATCATTTCAAAGGGTTTCCCCGGAAAACCTGTGTGCATTGAGAAAACTGTGAAATGCTGGGAACGGCCGAGAAGAGTCAATAAATTTAATTGTTAAATTACCCCATCACATTCTTTAGTGTTGTGGTGAAAGTGACGAGGGTCTCGCGTAGTGCAAGAGATATTCAGGAAGGGTCTAGGACCACATTCCCACTCATTTGTTTAGCGACTTAGAGAAAGTCGCTCGTCAGCTGCTGTGCTCCAGTCACGAGTAGCGTAATTGATCAAAAATCACTTCCATGCTGACAGTCACTATTCAACTCATAGACAGAAGAACGGAATGCGGCTTGATAGAGCTGATCAACAATCAAGGTACGCATGGAAAAATATCACGACTGTACTCACTTCATTTTTGTTTGCTTTTCTCGGGCTGGCGTGTTGCGCACTATTCACATAAGTAGCCTTCAGGACTATATACATTAGAAACGTCAAGATAACTTCCTTGTTCCTAGGCACTTACTTAGGCACAGAGGCTTCATCTGACAAATAGCATAATCACACGGCAACAATCCATACACCCTGGGAAGGGCTGTCCCGTTGATACAGGCAAAGTGGCAGCCAGCACACCTAACAACTGGGCTATTCGCCTAAACTAATGTTGATTCAAAAAACGTACCTGATTACAAGTCCCCGAGTTGTCACTTGACTGCATTCAAGTATTCGGGCCTGGGAGGTGGGCCTCGCCCGCAAGAAACCCGTTATGTTCTCGAAACAATTCAAAACGTTGGCGTACTTTGGCAATCGTTCTCCGCAACAAAGTGAGACCGAGCCCTAATCAGAGGCCGTTCAGCATTCTTCTAGGACTTCGGGGTCGATTTGATCAAGCTCGACGTTTTCACTGTCATTTCAATTTGTGGCCAGAAGATCAACTCAAGGCGCACTCACAGCGCAATAATAAGGCATGATTTAGTCATTTGCATGCCTCTTATCTTACTAAAGAGACCTACATACCGAAATATGAAAATTAGGGAGAAAGCTAAAGCCAAAAGAAAATAGAAGGTGAAGTTGTTGAAATATGGGCTATAAGATGGCTGTTGTAATTATCGGCCGCCTGCTCAGATGACGTCTCCGAGTTGAAGATCCGCCGACTGAAACCAGCAATTCTGCATGATTAGTTCACACTAGGTCGGCTGCTAATTACAGACTACCTTCTTTGATCAGATTCCGGGAAAGAAATGTAACAAGACTCGAGACAAAGGCTTTCTTATTTGGACATATCTAGGTGGTGGACCACAACATAGACCTAGCTAGCCGGATCGAACCAAAGACCCAGCTAAAGCAAACAATATTTGCCGTGCGAAACGCCACCTGTCCGTTGGCATAAGTGCCAGCAACATTTGCTTCAGCACCTCTGACAACGTCTCCATCGTCTACAGAGTCAGAAGATGACCTTTTCTGATTCTCGGGCTTGCTGTCCTTGCTGACACGCCCGATCAGTTTCAAAATGCAACCGGTTTCTTCATCCTTCAAAAAGAACTGAAAAACCCCCGTTGGACCATATTTTAGCTAAAATCGTGTGCCGTAGTAGTCTAACCTTTGGCCCTTCCCTCGGCAAAGACGGCGTCAATATCTTCGACTTTCAATGTAACATGGTGAACGTAAACTGTAAGCTCCATCATGACGCACCATCAGCTTGTAGAAGACCGAATTAGGGTTCAATCCTTCAACAAAGATAACAATACCCTTAGTGTCAAAAAGAATGCCCAAGGCTTGCATCAATCCATTATCTCCACCGTCGGCAGCAGAGCCCGTGTTGACAGTTAAAGTCCGAAGTGAACTGAAACCCACAATGCGCCCATGAAAAAGCTTCATAAGTTTGGTATCGGACATGATGGCAGCGCAATGATGGAGCTGGCGGGTTGAGCCAGCTATAGAGTCCAGACCGTTGGGGGAAGTTGAGAGGTCGTCATTCGATGGCTCTTGAGCCGGTGCCTGGCGCCGATGTATACTTCAGCGAAGGGCTTATCAGTTAATGTAGGAAGAGCCTTCGGTTGAAGAATAAAGCGCTAATCACTGGGGATGAAGACTTCATCTGGGGAAGCGGCGAGGGAGTCGACAAGATGCTCGGCGTCGGTTGAGCCGGCCCTACGTTTGGTATCCAGAGCTGACTCTGGCTCATCTTGGGCGAGACCAGCCTCTACACTCCGAAGATCAAGACACGGGATAGGAGTTTCCGTGGCAGAGCCATGATGACGGGCTTCGATTGCGGCGCAGTCAATGCCATCCTTGTTGATGAAAAGCCATACTGGCTGGAGACGGCTACCGCCGGGCCGATGCCTAGCTGGGCAGTTGCTTTCGCAAAGATGGAAGCGACGCAGCCGAAATCCTGGAGAACCAAACGAGTCCACTCCATAAGTTCTGGCTTCGTGTGAATGGTGAGTCCGTTAAGGACGGCAGCCATTACGTAACGAACACAGAATTCGCTAAGGCCTCATCCGCTATCATCAATTCTTTCTTCAAGGAGATTAAGAATTTCTTGGGGGTCTGTACCGGAGTACCGGAGCAGCTCAGATAACGACTAAGTGCGTCGAGTGTGAGCAGTAGGTGTTGGTTTACGTAATCACAGGGTGATTTGTTCGATCGAACCGTGGTGACGAAGGGTCAATTACTCTTGTATTGATCTCTGCGTGAAGTGGAAAAGAGAGGTTCCAACCGTAGGTTGGATCGCCGGTCGAACGCTGATATAGAGACCCTCAGATGGCCCCTGCGCTGGCGCTGACTCGAGGTCGAATTGGGCTTCCAATCCGACAGTAGGTCCTAACGTGTTTGTCAATGATATCTTGGTCTGTGTTGAGGACCCCTCTGGTCCCCCAAAACTCTGAGATAACGGTGGCATTATCACAAATGATGCGCTCCAAGAAAGAAGGAGCGCGCGAGTCTTCGGGAGGAAACCTGGGCTCGCCTTTGAAACAGGCGACCTGAGATCGGGAAGACACAGCGAGTTTGGCGCTCCCCGAGCGGGCAAAATCGTGGACCTCGTTGGGAGTTGCGTCGTCATGAAGGAACAGTCAACCACCCGAATAAGTGGATACAGGAGAATCAGTGACTATCTAGCCCTCATCCGGGGATGATTTATATTTCCAATGCCAATCACGACAGCCATGGATAACCTGGTGAGCTGGCATTAAAGGAGCAATTCCATCGACCGAAGTGCCGAGTTTAGCTGGGGCTGCGAGATGTGACATGTTGGAGCAAAGTTGATGTTGAATGATGTTTTGAGATTTGTGTGAATCCTTCTTGTTATTGCCATGATGCCAGACTCAAGGCTAAATGATGCAGCCAAGGTGCAACCATGTATGGAGAAAACTTTGTTTCATCGCGACTTATATAATGCCCCGGTTTGCGACAAAAAGCAACCCGTTTCTGGGAACAGTATAATTTCGAGGCTGCAATATGGTCATCCGGAGACTTCTTCCCTCAAAGCGATTGCATCTGCAAAGACGAAAATGAGTTGAGGATGATCTTGGCGGGACAGGCTGTGATAGCATCCATCGGGTAGACATCTTAGTCGGGGGTGCTAACACAATGGGCCCTGTGTAGTCTAGAGTTATCACATGTTGATTTCGACATGGTGAAGAGCTCAATGCAGCCTGAAATATCGGAAGATGCATTCTAGCTTCGGCGTATGGAGAGTAAATTTCAATCTTGGGCCGTCGGAGGCCTCATGTTCCGCCTTCTTTATCGAAATATATCATATTTGTAGACGGAAGTAGATGGAAGCTCAAGTTTATCATCTAGAGAGCCCGTAAAGAAAGACCATGCCGCAGATGTCGGGCAGCATCAGCTTCATGGGTTCTGTGGCTTTCAATTCTCTCGCACGCATTCTCGGATTCACTCCACTTGCCTCGAACCAGGGTATTCAGGGAAACATTGTAACCGTGCAGCTGACGATTCTTCCCAGAAAAAGAATCTTGGTGTAGTTTATCAGAGGATAATTATCAGGCTGTTGTTATAGCATTCCCCCAGCTTCGGCATGGGTATAAAGCAGCGCCTTGTTTCTCTCGTCTCGTATGGCCACTCTCTTGACGTCGTCCTTGACGGGACATGACTTCGGGCCGCGAAAGAAGTGTGTGAGAGCTTTCTGCAGAGACTGCACAAGGCTTTTCCAAGCGTCAAACGATTCTGCATCTGCGATACGGTGCAAATCCCGACGAGTAAGCTTCAGTCCCGTTATGCGGTGCACGAGGATGACGTGCCCATCTTTACTCTAGGTTTCAAGGTCCGCCACGTGCTTACAAATATCAAATTACCTACTACGGAGACCTGGAAGGGCGTTTGTTGTGGACGGTGGCTGGGGCTGTAGCAAGCAGCACCATATGATGCCGCCGTCTCTCACTGTTCTTTCTGAGCCAGTTCCTCAAGGGACCGAAATTACGTAGAAATAGTGTACGACTTGATGAAGTGGTTCACACAAGAGTGACCTCGGACACAACTCATCGTAATCAAGAGTAAAAGCCTACGTGCAACACTGTATTATGGAGAAATTTCTATGATCAGAATTCTTGAGATCCAAGTTGTGCGAGCATATAAATCACAACTCACAAGTTGCATGCTTTATGCAGACAGAAATCTTCCGTTGGCATGACACACATAAGGTAGTTTACTTAGCCTCGGGCCGCTCCGCCTTTTCAGGCTGGCCCCGCGCTCGCCCTGTCTTCACCCCGCGACTACCAATATCTTTGGTCATGAACCTGGAGCAGCTTGGCAAGATAAAAGTTGCATGCTGCTACCCATGGGGGATTACTTGACACATCTCCCATAACCTTTAATTCTGCATACGTCGTGGCAAGTGGCAATGACCTAAGAAGATGCATACCTGTACTGCCACGCAAATTTATCAACATGTTCGATGTCAGGTGCCTGATTAGGGATCCTCTAGTGGGCCCCTACTAGTCATATAACGAAGTTAAAACTCCCCTATTAGAGCCATTTCTAAAGGCCCGGCCAGATTCAAACGATGCCAACTACCCGTACCTTGCCTCGAGATGCCTTCGTTGAGTGACCCTCTGCTGACTTCCTCATTTGTGTGCCACACGCTCTACATCCGACCCATCTGACGGAGGAGTAATAACAACCCTAATAATGTTGCTGAATTTCGGCCCTGAGAGAGTCTTGCTGCAACATTGCTTCCGTTCAGGCACCAACGTAATATGTAGTTGATCATGGGGAACTGGGAGTTTTGAATTTTCTCCCTGTCGAGCATGATCCCGAAGCCGCCAAGATTTAGTTTTGTAACCGATAATAAAGATTCTTCTCTGCGTCCAAAGTGATAGTCACCTCCGCATCACGGGTGGATGAATTTCGGAGTTCAAGGCAGGGTATTCGGCGTTATAAAGCATCGACGTCGGCAACGGAGATGCGGTGTTGTTGAGATGGTCGGTGCCATCTCCGCTGGCCGGCCCGGTGGTGCCGGATTCCGTGCTCGGGTAGGCCCAGCATCCCCACAAATGGTCAATGTAGCCGGAAATTTTAGGGTTAGAGTTCTGGCAGCACTAGGTAGAGAGATAAGCGTAGGAACTAGCATTGGCGTCGGTACCGACCCGCCCACCGATTTATATGCTGTACAGGTATCCGTACACCTTGGTGCCATCACCTGCGGACCGTGGTCAGCAGAGCTACAAAGTTGTGATGTGTGGCCGGTTCATCCGGAACCGTTGTGTGTGTGTGTGTGACTGATGACCCAACACACTGGGACCAGTGACATCAAGTCTTGCTTTTGTGAAATGGCTAGAGCTCTGGTAAACGAACCCCAGCACCATTAGCATTCTCTCGTGATACATGAAAGACCAAACCTGGCCTCGTTTGACTCGTTTGACAATGAGGTTTATGCCAAAGCCTATTCTTCTCCAGCCCACATCCCAAACATCTAAACGAAACCAAAATGCGTATCCAGCTCTTGCGCCAGAGTGATGGAACGATTCAAAACCCACTGCATATCCTTATTCAGGGGCTTGACGTTGTTCCCGACCATGCAGCTCATCTGAGTACGGTCCCCGCCCTTCTCCCACGTCCCATCGACGACGGTATGCGTCGGAAGCCCAAACTCGTTCGGGTCGACCTTTTTGTTCTTCAAAAGGCCTCCATTGTACCAAATGAGATTGTCCCGCTCGTCGACGTGTCCAATCACGAAGCTGCAGATCCTCTCGACTGCGTCGTTGACCTTGTCCTTGAACCAACCAACCATGGAGCCATAGTGCTTTTCAAACGCATAGCTCGCCCCGGTGAGCTCGAGACCAAACCACCAAGTCTCCTTGTCGCCATATGTAATCTTGTAGCTGACCTCCTCGCGCACGTCGTACGTATTTTGCCACGCCACGTGGAGGAGACCCATGAGCACGTCTAGGCGCGACTTGTCCATGATAACCACGCCCGAATCGCCCTCTTCGGCATAGTCCTCGGTCCAAACGAGTGACTTGTTGAGGGTAGCGCTAGGCTCGTGAATCTGCGACCTCCACCATTGGTGACGCTCGGCAAAGGCGTGTTGCCAAAGCAAACGGTCGTGAAAGAGGAGGGCACCAGTCTGCTCATACAAGGGATCCAAGAAGAGCGACTCTGGAACTTGAACAAAGACGGAGTCAGCATCTGAGAGGATGACCTCTTCAAATGGCGCGTATAAAGCCGCAAAGGCTTTGATAGCCCAACCGCCCTTGGCAAGCTGCAGGGTCGTATCGTCAACGACGCTGAGGACGTCCAAGAATTGAACTTCCTTGAATCGGGACTGCAGCTTCTCGCGGTCTTCAGGTGGCAAGTCCTCGTCCCCGGCATAGACGATTTGGATCGTCATGTTGCAGTACAGGATGTCCTGGAGAGCGCCAATGAGGTGCGTCGCATATCGCATGGTTCCCTTGCCTGTCGGAATGACAAGGCCACGTGACCCGGGGACAAGGGAGGAACGCAAATCTGAAAAAGGTGTCTTGCTATCAGGATGCTTCGGGGAGTGCTGGATGAAAGGGAAGAAGGATGCGATGGCGCCCTCTACGGCCTCGAGAAGAAGCTCGGTGTTCTCTGTCTTTGGTGCGTTGTCTAGGAATTTGACCCATTCCCGGGCCGTCTTGGTACGCTGACCCAGCTCGTAGAATTTGAATTTGTACGGAGGCTGGATGGGATCGCCAATTAAGAATTTGGCTTGACTGATGATGGACTCGGCTTCTTTCTGCCATGCCGTCGGGCCGTCGTGTACTTTGGGCTTCTCGGTATGTTGCGGTGGATGCGTCGGCGATTGCGCCAATGGAGGCTTGTTTGGCGACGTCGGATGATAGGAGGGAGCAAAGATGTAGGTGGAATACAAGAACATAAATAAAAGACAGGCGAAAAGAATAGCTGTTGCCACCCGCGAGGATGGCATAGCTATGACGACCATGCCAGCCGACAAGTCGCAAGGCGCGACTGAGACGTGAAAAAGAAGGATTCTTTTGGCGGCGTAGTTGTCGCGTGAGAATGAATGAAGCAATTCCAGAAGTTGGAGGAAAGGTGAGGGTGAGGTGTGTGGGTGAGGGTGCCCGTCATACTTAGCTTATCCTACCAAGTTGGCGCCAAAGGTGGATTACGTACGCAAGCCGCCGCTGTCGTGCCGGTGGTGTGCAACGAACAAGGCGCGTACACATGGCAGGTACGTACATCCTAGATTGGTAACTTGGTCCAGCAAGTTGGATCGACAGCTACCAGCAAAGCATGTCTCAAAGACACCAGGCTGGGCCTTGACGGCTGTTCCTTTTTACACATAAATGCTCACCAACAAAACCTTCCAGCCGTTCCACTGCAATGTACACAGATGCGACGGGGCGGCACAGCACTTGGCAGTCACACGTAAACGAGACTTTCAGCGGAGGCGAGAATCCTTCCCTCCTTCCCTGCCACTCCTGCAGCATTATGTTACCGGGTGCTTCCAAATCTGGAAGCCATGGAGTCCATCGAGTTGTGGCTGGTTGGAATCCACCCACAGCCTGATTCTGCAACCTACCTCTTATTTCCTGACACTCCCACTCATTCTTTTCATCTTATTCCAGTGTCTGTCTTCTGTCCAGTTCCCATCCCCTCTTTTCAGCGCTCCTCGCTCGCCCTTGTCCCCGGATCCCAAGCCTTCACCTTGTCACCACGATGTCGAGACCGGCTGGGATCATCTTGAGCCTTTTCTGCCTGCTGGCGCTTTTTGCCTCGCTTTCCAACGGCATCGATTGTTACAACTATAGGGGACAAAAAGCGACCGATCAGCAACAATGCAGCGGATCCGATGCGTGTTGCGGATCAAGTGACACATGCCTACCGAACCGACTCTGTTCTAGTGCTAAAAACGCCCCAAACATATTGATTCGCGGACCTTGTCTGAAGAACCCTTGGTCCAGCAATTGCGCAGAGATCTGTGTTTTTGGTAAGTAGGCTGTTCCTGCGTGGTCTATGCTGTAATTAGCAAATTACATCTACTCATGATGGTTTTTATCAACAGAGGAAACGGCCTCAAACACGGGCTTGCAGAATGGCGTTTATCCAAGGGTAGAAATTTGCGATGAGAGCATAGGCAAATATTGCTGCCGAGATGGCGAAACCGGGTGTTGCGACAACGCCTCGCGCATTACCTACCTCGATGACAATGGCAACCGGGTCTCCGCCCCTCCGACCTCGACCACTTCGAGCAGTACAGCGACGGCGACAACTACATCAGCAACCAGCGCAGAGACGACGTCCAATAGCCCAACCTCAACCACCAGCCCTGCCAACGGCTCAAACTCCAGCGACGGCGAATCTCTCGCACTCAAAGTCGGACTCGGAGTCGGCATCCCGCTCGCTGCCATCGTAGCAGCCGTGGCAACCTGGATTTTCCTCCGTGCAAAGAGACGCAATAAGCGCGAGGTTCCGGGATCGGTCGCCCCCGTCACAAATTTCTATCACGATGCGCAAGAGGATTATGCCGCCAAGAACAGCACGTATCAATACGGGCAAGATGCAGATTTCCGGAACCGGGGTCAGGACAGGAGGTACGAGATGCACGAGATGGCATCGGCTGATGATAGCCCACAAGAACTCATGGGATCGGAGGTGCGGGAGATGCGATAATAGCAAAGACGATACGGCACGCGGTGTGACGAAAATAGCACCCCTTAGGAAATCGCGTACTGTCCTTAACTCCCAAGGTATTATACCCAAATGATTCTTTTTTTTCTTTAGGAAAAAAGACGACTATGTAATTAATAAGTTTGGAATTCTATATCGGACTTTTTTGATCATTAAAATTGCTAGTGGTTCGTTATGGTACTTTATCATTCTTAAAGCGGAAATCTAAAAGGGGCGAAGTATTTTTTCACACCGCGTGGGTCACGGTAAGCGCGTCTGCAGTCAGCTTACGGATACCAGGGGTGGCATTCTGATTGTACTAGCGCGGGACTCGGGCGAAATTCGGAGGCGCAATGTTGTGGAGTTGGCCTATCACAATAAGTGATGATGTCTCAAAAAGAAGAAGGGAGATTAATGTATCACAAGGTCAAGTATGTCTGGTGGCGGAGGGAGTGTATCGGCCAGGAAGCCTGGGAATCAGGCAGATACTGATTGACCTGCCATCTCAGTAAATGTACGTGCCTTACAATGTATGAGCATACTACGGACTATAGATGACCTTTTCTTTCAAGACACTCACACCATTCGGTGCCTAACGTCTATGATCTAGGCAACCCGTAGATGGATAAGGTAGGAAAGGGAGGGGCAGAAAGAGTGGATCCAACAGGGATAGTTGGCTGTTCTCTCACCGCAGTACGGATACTTATTGACTTAATTCGCCCACGACTTCTCCAGCCACCCGAGTTGCATTTGAGACAGGGGGATCGGTCCTGCCATCGAGCGTTCCACTAATCCACAGTGAAGACGCCGAGACTGCAAAAATTTTGGCCGAATCAGAAAGTCAGGAAGAAGCATGGAGGCCTCAGGAGTCTGGAGACAAAAAGGTAGACAACAGAAGTGCGACGACCCCCCCACTTTCTGTAGAGTCACTTACTACTTTACCAGTGTATCCGTACCAAAGTAGGTAGAAGAACAGACAGTATGCGTCATCTTAGCAAGAACATGCTACTGATAACTTTATTCAAACCCCAATGGATGCTGTATCACTACATGCTTCCTTCAACAATGAGGGACGGGGAGGAAACGGGATGGCGGGGTGGCGGCTTAGATGCAGGTACAAAGGCGATTGTGCTAAAAGCAGGCAGACGTAGCCTGCCCTGTGAAAGGAGCTGCCGACTGGCCCCTTGGTTCCTTATTACATCATATTTCTCGACTTCTTCCCTTTCATGATCGTGAGACTTGTTCAAAGCAAAAGTGATGCTATGTAGATAAGAGTTTTGTGAGCTTTGTGTTGCTTTCTCGTAAGTGTCGCATTTAGTCGGCAGCGGGTAAGATGCTTGCAGGCCATTATTCCCTTCCTACCTACCCAGGGGGCAAGTATCTTCCCCTGTACTGTAAATGCCATCGTAAGAACCCAAGACTGGGAATATCGACATGGTCTTGATTAGAATGGCTGATACAGCCTGCTACCTGGATATCAGCTACTATATTGTAGTTTCAAAAGTGTGGCTTGCTCTGATGAAGCTTGAGTGGGCGCCAAGCCTTAGACTGGCAACTTTCTATTGACTCGACATTAGATATCACAATAGCTTCGTGTTTCTAAGACGTTGTTTTGGTACCAGACTTCATCGATTACAAACTAATCAACCTAGCTCGAATACCAAGTGTGAGCAACGGTCCTGTTTCTTCTCCTTATCTTTTGAGAATCCAGCATATCTTTCTACGTACTATTCGCTCAATTGCTCCTATATGGCCTGACTCGCGAAAATAGATTACGTCTCACGTTCGGTTCTTCGGATGTGCGTCACAAATAACGTCACAGTAACAAGCATGGATTCATAGCACGAGAGTGTAGAAATCATTTGTCGGATGTCATCACTCGGCACTCACGTCTGAACACTTTCGTACCTATTACTTGATAAGTTGATAAGTCTGCCGCTCTCTGGCTATGCGGTAAAGTTGCCCTGATGCTCAATTTTAGAGGCAACTTTACGCTCAACTTTAGACTTCATGAAGGATCTCGAGGCTACTATCGCATTATTGAACCTTGACCACATACCAATCTCGATCAGTCTTCGAACTACAAAAGGTGTCAGAATTGATGTCCGCAGTACCGTGTAGTGATATTTGAGTACCTTGCAAGAGACGAAGCACGAGCGAATTATTATCATCTATCCACAATACAAGAAGTGACTCTGCGGGGCTCGTGTCATGTCACTGTTTGCACTCATTATCCTTTCCTGGAGGTCTCCCCGACGACAGTCGAATCTCGATTGCTTAGACGCTAGTCTTGAACTAGAATGAAGAGAAATTGAAGTACTGCCGCAGTGTTCAGCATGAGATCACCGCGAAAAGAGCTCTAGCATCGAAGATCGACTCGTTCCATAGCAGTGACATGTTATCCGTGACACATGGTGGCGACAGTTTCATTACAAGCCATTGGAAACGTCTTTCCTCATTCGTGTATCCATTCCTATCAACCAATGTCATCTAAGGAAACGACGCGCGGAATAGCCGCTCCATCTCGCGACAGCCTCCCTTTGAGGTGAGGCTTACTCGTCTTAACTTGTCGAGATCACAGACTCCTGGTCTCATATTGAGCCAGACGCGCAATCGAGCGTATCAAACATCTGGATTCCTTCCTCCTCACGGCTGGAGAAGGATATTACCGGTTATGACGAACCAGTGGGACGTAATTCTAAGCTCAATCCAGTCACAATCGCGCCAAGGTGAAGGCGAGCGGAGGGTGGAGCACTGGAGGTTGTCATCTTTAAAGTATGGCAGGGCCTCGACGAACCTACCAGTGATGCTGTGACTTGATTGATCCATCTCAATACGGAAACGACGTCGGCACACGAAAAGCATCGTGCCGATGCATAAAAGTTTCGGACATCCGGCTAACAGCGTTGCCGTTGCGCGCGTAGAAAGTACGCTCAGACCAATCTCCGATTTGAGTATGTGAAGAACCGAGGCATTTACCGCAGTATAAAACACATCAGACGAAATGCAGAAACTCTGCCGACGATTCTAGAACCTGTAACAGGTCTTCAGCAGATAAAAAGACAAACACGTGTGGTGGAGATTTTCTCTTTGTTCAACCACACTACAAAATTGACAGAAGCCTCTTGCTACGTACTGGAAGACTGGCCTTGATTGAGATATCGTCAAATGAATGTAGTTCGATATACCACATGTTCTCATTGCATCCACTACGTGCACGACGGAAGGCTTCACAATTGGATTGGGTGGATTATAATTAGAATTATCGCTCCGACAGAGATTGTCGCGGGAAGAGCGGAGGTTTGCCCCGATGAGCGTTCCGTGAGGCTGGACCTTCAGATATCGAAGTCCCAACTCTTCAGCAAGGCCGGAACATAATCTCCATAATCCGTGAAGTCACTACCATTTACGTTGTTTTCTTCAATCAGTTGAAATGCGGACTATTCGAAACAGGCTTGCCTTCCGGTGGGAGAATTTTTGAGGCTCATGTCATATCTTCAGATGATCGGTGTGCAAGCCACCCGTCATCGCCTATTCCGGACAAAATACCGAGATCGCCGTCTGTCATGAGCAGAAATATGATGTCACGGAAAACCAATTGACAAAACATAACGGAAATAAAGCTTCAACAGTCAAACGGCCGTCATCTGAAGGCGGTCTCTGTCTCCGTCATCTCTATTGCAACCGAGGGATCTTTCAGTATGGCACACCATCCCTGGTTTCCTGCACCCCGATTGGAGAACCTTGATCACCCACTCGAGTATACTTTGCGTTCCGTGGATGTCGTGCCTGGACAGGACCCTCGCCAGGTTCAGCCGGCCGACCGATTTACCGGATGTGACAGTTCGTCATCACCATAAGCGACGTCAGTATCCCGCCGTTGGGAAACGCTCGGGTATGAATGCTTTTATTCGTCCCAAGAAGTCTACGAGATGGCCTTGTCTAACCCAGGCCATGAAAGAAGTGATGAGGATTCAACCTTGGCAGAAGCCTATCGATACAACCGGGGTAATCCATTCTCTGTTTCGATCACTGCGAACACCAGAAAACACCATTTCGAGGAAAGGATTTATACCTTCGACTCGCCCGCTTCTTCAACCTAAATGATAGTCTGCAACAAACCAACAACCATTTTATCACACTCAAAGAAAACATGAAGACTAGTCCAGCCGCCGCAGTCTCCCTCATTCTGGGGTTGACCCAAGTCCTCGCCAGGCCTGTAACTGACCCGAATATTGATATTCGTGACGCTGCCACCAACGCCCAGCCCGCAGCGGGCGAGTCACGACCATCGGAGCTCGACCGCCAATCTTTGAACATTTTCCTTGGCGGCGAAGACGTGGATTCCATCAAGAACAACAATCCCGATCCTAAGTCCAAGATTTACCCCAAGAAATCGGACCGTGATGCGCCGTACGCCAGATCCGAGAGGGATTTGAAGGCTAGCATCTATATTCCAAAGACTTTTTCAGCTTCATCAAAGAAGCAGCCCGTTATTTTGGTTCCGGGCACTGCCGCCATGGCCGGTACGACATTTCGCGCGAATCTCGCTCCTCTGCTGGCAAAATCCGACTTTGCCGACCCCCTCTGGGTCAACATCCCAGAAGCCTCGCTGGACGATGCGCAAGAGAACTCGGAATACGTCGCCTACGCCATCAACTACGTTCAAGACATGACTGGCAAGAAGCCGGCCGTCGTTGCCTGGAGCCAAGGCAACCTCAACGCGCAGTGGGCGCTAAAGTACTGGCCCAGCACGAGAGAGGCCGTGACCGATCTTGTGTCAATGAGCCCCGACTTTCATGGAACCAAAGAGGCATTCGCGGCTTGCAAGACTCCCGCCGCTGCCCTTAGCTGCACTCCTAGCGTCTATCAGCAAATGTATGAATCCCAGTTTGTAAAGACTCTTCGTGCAAACGGAGGCGACAGCGCCTATGGTACGTTTATTACTCCCCCAGGCTCTCAACCTGTTCAAGTTCACGCCTCTAACTCGATGCATCCAGTCCCCACCACATCCCTCTTCAGCGCAACGGACGAGGTTGTTCAGCCGCAATCGGGCCCAGTCGCCTCAGCCATTCTGAAGGATGGCAACAGCGCCAAAGTCAGCAACATTGAGGTCCAGAAAGCATGTCCCGCGACGCCGGCCGGCGGGGAAGTCACCCACGAAGGCATGCTCTACAACTCACTGGCATTCGCTCTCCTGAAAGACGCTCTCACGAATGACGGACCTGGGAAGCTGGAGCGCATCGACAAAAAGGTCTGCCTCGATCCTGCGGCCGGCAAGCTTGACAAACTTGAGATCTCGGCCACGGAGGCTGTCTTGGCTGATGCCGGGGCGAATGTGCTTGCTTATCCCAACAAGGTTAAGCGTGAGCCCGCCATTAAGGACTACGCCAAGAACTAAGCAGAAAACACGTGTTTCATTGTTAGCAGACTGGCGTGTACTATTCTTGTAACATAATATGTTCAGTACTTTGTCAAGAAAAACCATACACGGAGCGAGCGAGCGAGCGAGCAAATCAGCGTCTGTACAATTAGTTGGCTTCACCGTTTGGATTATTATCTAGAAAACAAAATTCTGTATTCACTGCTTTAAATCTGATCCTGATCCACTGTGTTAACCTGCTCGAATGATATGCATACGACCATGGATGAGCTGGTACTTTGTGGAATGTGTGCCGCGGGACCGGGATCAAAATGTTGGGTTTTTAACAATCAAAGATCATGGTGAAGTTTGATCAGTTCTCAAGTGAACTGGCGCTATTTCCTTATTATTAATGGACTCAGAGAATATGACGGAACGTAAGAAGTATCTGAGAAACCCGTCTGCTGGGCCCAGGCCAACCCTTCGCGGCCCACTCATCTCCTAGATGTTGGCAGATGACATTCAATGCCTGCGCCCCTGAATCATCAATCTCCCAAACCTGAAGGCAAAATGGCAGCATAGTATGCCAGTATGGCTATCGCTTCAGGCTTCCCATCAGCCATCTTCCGGGTAAAGTCTACAGAGACCATCAAGGACCAGGAAAAGACCATCTGAATCAGATGCTTCTGGCGCAGGAATACCCGGGTATCTAGATCATAAAGCGCGACTTGTACCAGCTCGACGGTAGACATGTAGATTTTCTTCTCAGCGGGCGGAATGTTTGGCGATGCGGATGTTAAACCCAAGATGCCGTCACATTCGGGGCCCAGACCCAATGACATCAGAGAAACGAGCTCCGACGTCTTCAACAATGCCTAGGCACGACTGAAAACTACCCTCAGATCTCTATGGATTCTTGCAAAGTTGATGTAGCAGTCGCTAAAGGCGTCAAAGTCAGGGCTGCGAAAGGCAAGTGCGTCGATGCAGAGCTGACGGCCGCGGAGGGCGGAGAACAGGACCAGGGGGACGCAGCTGGGCTCCTTGATTCGTGATTTTTGGGGCTTCAAATGATGAAATAGCTCTCGTTTGTAGCTGAAATGTATGGCGGAGAAATTCCGCCGCATGTTCTGGCTCGAAGCTCGACATGTGCCGAGCAGACAGGGCGAGGATATCGCGCATGAGATAGGGGCGTCGGCACCGGATTTGAGAACTGACTGGGTGTCTCGTTCGATGAGATGCTCTTCGAGCTCTGGTACGTGAAGTGCCAAAGAAAAATGCACGAGGAATCTTATGTGCGTCATGTTGATCATATGATGCGACCGCCTGGGGGGGCTTGGCCGACAACATTACCGGCACAGCCTATCAGGTGACCCAAGTCCGGAGTTGGAAATGACAGCAGGGCTTCTTCCACTCGGAGATCCATGCGGCGAATCCGGATTCAAAGTCGCGATATCGTAATCGCTCGCCGGCTCGAGTACGTGCATTTTGTAAGTTTGACTCTCGCACACCGCCTTGAAACCGAAGCTTCCGAACGATTGAACAGTTGCAGTGTGCGTGATCGAGGCCGGTGTCAAGACTGAAAACACACAAAGGCAACCATTGAGGCACTTCCATTTGACTAAAGGTTTGGCTTCGCTGGTCATCAAACCTTTTATGAATCTACACAGCTAGCTAGGCATACTCGTCCAACTTCTCTAAGGCATGACGCTTTACGAACGTGGGCCTCAGCCGGGTTATGTTTTCCTAGCTGCGCCAGGTTTCACGGGTGATCAGTTAAGCATACGGTGAACCTACCCGACTTTCATTGATTTCCGGAAGAGATAAGTAAGGGGCTGTATGTAAATGAATGGTAACCAAATACAGCCAAAACTTTTACCCGTATTTTGTAGAGCCTGCCGTTGACCGGTAGAGATATCTGCGGCCTCTCATGCCATGTCCGCCGACGAGGACCTTTCTCGAGTCGTGAGCATCGCTATGTATTCAATACTACCAGCCAATTGTAAATCACATAGGCTGAAGAAAATCTTTGATCATGAACGAATTCAAAGGAGCATTGCACTTGGTCACGTTTCCACCGGCATTCCTGTCCTCTTTTCACTCCTAAGTATTACTTCCCAACGAAAAATGGCCTCGTATAACAGATTGGAGGGGACTTTCTCAACTATGTCATCAATTCCACGATCATCAATAATATAAAGTTCAGTTCTAAGCACATACTTCGTACATTGGTTTTTGGAAGGATGCCTTCGCTCCGTACCTTGATAAATGGCGAGCGATAGAATTTGTCGTTGTATTATTCTCCAATGTAAATTATGTTGTACTCAACGGGGTTTGAAACCTGGTCTCAAACATGATCTCTTCTTAAAGTCGGTATGTCATATAGACCTTGCCCTTTGCCTTAAAAAACCTAACTAAATCCTCAAGCTCGGATCTCTGTGACGGACGTTTAAAAGAGCTGGTACATTGAAATAACCTGCCTCAAAATTCCTCACTGGTGTCCGCGTGCAGTGATCAACTTTCCTCTAAGAGTGCTTGTGACATGACCGGCAGTGGGATGGTCGTTCACCCTGCCTTCAAATGCAGAAGTTTGTGAAGCGACATAGTACTGATGTTGTTGCCAGATCCTCAACGAGTCCCGAGCTTCATATTTAAGGCTCAGCCCATACGAGCCTTCTAAAAAGGCAGTTTTCAAAGACTTGAAGTCGTTAAGCGTGATAATGAAATCACGCTCACCAGCGGGTAGCCTGCTTGCATGCCACTCATCTCTATGAGACCAGAGCAACAGGCTCTCTGCCGGTGGAAATTCCAGCCAGTGAACCTCGTTGCTGAAATTCTGCCCCCCTGCATGCTGCGCCGCCACAGCCCTCGTGGGAGCAATTACGCGCCAATCCCTTTTGGTTTTCGGTGCGAAAGACGCCTAACCAGCACACCTGCCTAGGCATTCCGCGAGGCGAACTCTTCTCAGACACATCAACGAGGGGGTCCAAGGAAAGCAGCCCCGCCAACGTCAAAAGAAAGTGGCCTGCACTCCAACGTTCTTCTATATCCCCGTTCACGTCTTCCCCGCTACTCACGAATGGTAAAGTGGTGCTTGGACTCGTAATCAACCGCTCGCAATGGCAGATCCATTTGGGATTATTGGCGTTATCGGCGTCGTAGGCCAAGTCGTCAATGCCGGAGTCAAGCTAGGAGTAGATTGGAAAGAAGCGCCGAGCGACGTACGGAGCTTCATGGGTGAACTCGAGGTACTGAAAACAGTCTTGTCCGAGACTCACATGAACATCATCCTAAACCAGGATTTCAAAGACGCTTTCGAAGGGCGGCAATCCACGGTACTTTCGCATCTTGCCGACGGAAATTCGTCATCGAACCCCAGCGCTCGGGGTCTCCTTTCCACTTGCAGCGACGAGCTTGGAGACCTGCTGAAGAAGCTGCACAAGCAGAGCGAGGGCCATTGTCTCGGCTGGCAAAGACTGAAAGGGGCGTTCCAGAGTGAACGAGCCCACACTGCTGTGGACGACCTTCAACGACGATGTCGACTGCTCAACAGTATGGTGGCTATTGACAACGTCGCAATGACAGCAGCCACCTTGGAACATGTCAAATGCACGAGGGATGAGATGCGGGCGCAGCGGATAGACGAGAACAGGGCCAGGATTTTAGAATGGATCACCCCGATTGACTATTCTGCACAACAAAGCGACAACCTGGAACGGAGGTGCGATGGTACCGGGCAGTGGCTCATAGACTCTGCTGAATTCAGGACGTGGGTCCAGACTGACAAGAGCATTTTGTTTTGCCCCGGCTTGCCAGGTGCTGGCAAAACAATCTTGACCTCTGTCGTGATTGACTATTTACATACGAGCCTATCCGATGATCCAACAATCGGGGTGGCCTACCTCTTTTGTAATTTTCGACGGCAACACGAACAGACTATGAAGGATATCCTGGCCAGCCTTCTCAAGCAGCTGTGTCATGCTCTACCCGCACTTCCGGTTGAAGTACAAAGCCTCTACGAAGCCCAAAGGAGAACAAACGCGCGGCCATCGACACTCGAACTAATCGAATTGATCCGAATCGTGGCAGCCTCACTCACAAAGACCTTTATCCTCATTGACGCTCTGGATGAGATTGAGCACCAAGCCGGCGATGCCCTGTTGGAAACCATCGCGGGCTTCCAGAAGCCATCAAACATCAGTCTCTTTGCCACTTCCAGACTCATCCCGAGTATCACGCAGCGATTCGAAAATGAACCGACTCTCGAGATCAGAGCCACGGATGCAGACGTGGCGAGATACTTGGATGGTGCCCTGGGACTGCTGCCAGCGTTTGTGATGAAAAATGCAGAATTACAAACACAAATCAAGACAAAGATTGTTGAGAGCGTTCATGGGATGTGAGTCATACCTCATTATCGACGACTTCCCAAAAAAAAAGAAAAGAAGAAGGCTAAGCTTGGAAAGGTTTCTTCTTGCGAAGCTCCATCTCCAGTCATTGACAGGCAAAAGGTCGCCAAAAGCCGTCAAAGCTGCTTTGCAAAAACTCGCAACCGGCTCTAGCGCGTACGACACCGCTTACGATGAAGCCTTTGAAAGGATCGAAGGCCAACTAGAGGACCAGGCAATTCTCGCCAAGGATGCACTGTCCTGGATTGTCTGTTCAAGAAGGCCGCTCAGTGTGGTCGAGCTACAGGAAGCTCTTGCTGTGGAGCGAGGCGCCGCCAAACTCGATCCGGAAAACCGCCCCGAGATGGAAGATGTAGTTTCTGCTTGCGCCGGGTTGCTCACAATCGACGAACACAGTCGTGTAGTGCGACTCGTCCATTACACTACGCAGGAGTATTTCCAGAGAAACAAGACCCGGCGGCTTCCTGAAGCAGACAGTCTGGTAACGACGACGTGTATTACCTACCTCATGTTCCAGGCTTTCGGCGAGGGTCCTTGCGGAAATTGGAAGCAATTTCATCGTCGTCTCGAGGATCACCTTCTTTACGACTACGCCGCGCGGAACTGGGGTTACCACGTTCAAGAATCATCTCTCTTCGGAGGCAATGTTCTAGCCTTTCTGGAGAGTCGAGAAAAGTTGGACGCCTCGTTCCAGGTACTCATCACAATCGAGAACTCGTTTGGTATACCTGAACGACCATACGTTCCGCCTCTGGGCTATTCTGGCCTCCATGTAGCTGCTTACTTTGGAATCAGAGAAGCCTTCAAGGTTGTTTCGAATGGAACCTATTCAAACAAGAGCAACTCTCTCCAGGGCCAGGCACACTACAATCCCGACAACAGGACACTCGACATCAACGCTCAAGATGAAACAGGCCAGACGCCGTTGTTTATTGCTGTCTCAAGGAACTTTGGCGATTTGATAAGAGATCTTATTGAATCTTATTCTGCAGACATCTGCAAGGATAAGGATGGGCGAACAATATTATCTTTTGCCGCCCAAAGGGGACACTTTGAGATTGTAAAGTATCTTATCGAGAGCTGTAAAAGCCATTTCGACATCAACGAAACCGACATAAAAGGCCAAACCCCTCTAATCCTCGCATTAAACCATGGCAACGAGGAAATTGCAAACTTCTTGCTTGAGGTAGATGGAATCAATCCCAACCTCAAAGACCAAAACGGGAGAACGGCCTTATTCTTTGCCGCAGCTTATGGGCACGAGTCTACTGTCAAGCGCCTTCATGAAACAGGCATAATTGATGCCAACGTCAAGGATAGCAACGGTCGAAGTGCGTTTTCTTATGCAGCAGGATATGGCGCCTTTCACGACCGCAAGAATTCTCTGAGGGAAGACATAATCAGCGTCAGAACAGGTTGCATGGACAGACCAGAAGGTTGGCCAGGGCATCAAACAATGCTGACGTCTTCCATCTACCGACTCATAGCCATACGTTCAAATATAGAAGCTCTCAGAGAGCTACACAAGGCAGGCGCTGATACCAACTCACAATGTGTCCACGGACGCACGCCCTTGTCGTACGCATGCGGTGCCGGCGGTTCGGCAACGATAGTAAGATACCTATTGGAGCTGGATGACATTGAAGTTGACGCCAGGGACAACGGAGGCCTAACCCCCTTGGCGTACGCAGCGAACAAGTCGGACAGTGAGATTGTTCTCTGTTTACTCCGGACCGGCAAGGTTGACGTGAATTCGAGGGATGTATTCGGACGACCGATTGTGGCTCAAATATGGTGTCCCATCTTTGATGACGAAAACGTGGGAGGCGCAAAAGCAACAAAAAAAATCGGTGCGGCGATGGAAACAAACATGCTGTTGATCGGGGTAGGGGGAGCTGATCCGAATTTGCGCGACAGATTTGGGCAAACGCTGCTTTGGAAAGCCATCTTTTGGAACGTTGCGATACTGGCTGAATACCTGGTCGAGACGGGTCTCATCGATGGGAGGTTGAATTTATGTGATGACAAGGGCCGCTCGCCGATGGATCTGATGGCTGAAACCCCGGCCCAACACAGGCGGGAGATTTCCCCGGCGCTCGTGGAATTGTACGATAGGTTGCAAGGCCTGAAGCCTAGGAGTTGTTGAATTTGGATGCTCTTCCTCTCTGATCATCTGGGACTCCCACTGCAGGCATTATCAGGGGCACGCAATGGAAGGGAGGTTACAGAGCATTCGATGATTTCCAAGGAAATACGATAACAATCGATTCGAAACTAGATGAGAGCTCAAGGAAATAACAGATGTAGATGACATCAAAACTCCAAAATGCCGAACCCAATGATTTCCAATCTCCCGTGTCCCCTTCTCTGCCTGCCAGCCACGGACCATCCAATCCCCTGTGCGGTTTCCATTGCCACCGATGTTATCCCTCTTCAGTTCCCATAACGCTCCCACACGAAATACAGATAAAATTTGTTACAACTCACTCATAACAACTAGTAGTAAAAGGAGATGGCAGAATTGTGGTTCTGATCGCCCTTGTGTCCCGTGTGACCTCGACATGTTCCCTGTCTATATCCTCCCAGCAGATTGTTTCCCATGCCCTCAACTCATAAAAGTACAATCCATATCCTCATAAAAGCGCCCCCATGATATCTTTGACGACATCTCCAAAACATAAACAATCTAATAAACACTACTCACACGTCTTCATGTCTTCGTAGTATGATGATGCCCATAACTCTTTCTCACCCTCTCACTATCACTTCACAGTCTCTAGTTGCTCCAATCGAACCCGACGCAAAGCTTGCTCTTCTTGCACACAGCCTTGGTGAGAGTCTGGATGCTACCACTGCTCAACAACTCGAGGACCTGCATGTTGGCCTCGAATTCGCGGGTGATGAAGTTTCGGATCTCAATGGCGACGAGAGAGTCTAGCGGGTAGTGCGACAAGCTGCGGGTGACGTCAAGATCCTCAATCTCCATCATCAGGACGGCGGCAATCTTCTCGACCAGGCCACGGCAAACGACCTCCATGGCCTCCGTCTCGCTGCGAGACGCCTTGAGGGCGGCGTTGAGTGATATGGCGCCGTTGGCACCGGCCTCGGCGGCAGCGAGCTCCTCGGCCGCCAGGCGCAGGGCCTTGAACTTGGCATCGGGAGTCCAGAAGGGCTGGATGCTGGGCGTGATGCGCATACCGGTGATGACGTGTTGGTTGCAGACCGAGGTCTTGCCCGAAATGGACGCGCCGATGAGAGCGAGGACCTCGGCCTCGCAGATGCTATCGGATCCCAAATTCTTGGCGACCTCAGCGGCACGCTCGGCGCTACCGTCAGCCAAGTAACCGGCATCAGAGACAGCGGTCAAATCGAGCGACGTGGCGGGCAGACCCAGAGCGAGACGGTGCTGGACGAAAGCGTTGAGGAAGCAGTTGGCAGCGGCGTAGGCGGCTTGACCACGGTTGCCGACGGCTCCGGCTGCGGAGGAAATGGCAATGAAGAAGTCGAGCTCGGTCTGGCGCTCCTGGAGGGCGTTGTGGAAGTTCCATGCACCCTGGACCTTGGACTCGGTGACCGAGGTGTAGTCGTTGAAGGTCATCTGCTCGAAAAGAACGTCCTAAGTTGATGTTAGTATATAGCGTATGAGTAGGATAAGGTTGGTGACATACGCGAAGGACCATGGCACCGTGGATGACACCACGGACGGGAGGAAGACCCTTGAGACCAGTGTTGAACAATTGCTCAACGCTAGATTTATCAGCAACGTTGCACGGGCGGACGGTGATGTGAGCACCATCGTTAGCAGCCTCGTCGATAAGCTCCTTGACCTTGCCGGTGGCAGATCCGCTTCGGGACAGGAGCACGAGGTTCCTGGCGCCGTGAGCAATCATCCATCTGGACATGCTGCGGCCGAGACCACCAGTACCGCCGATGAGGAGGTAGGTGGCGTCAGGTTTCAATAGAGCCTTGGCAGCCTTGGAAGGAGTAGCCATTACAACATCCTCAGCATGAGGAACAACGACCAACTTGCCAGGACCCTGAGTGGATTGCAGCGTCTTAAAGGCGGTCTCCATGCAGGAGACAGGAAAGACGGTGGCAGGGTCGATGGGTCGGAGCTGGTCGTCAGCCAGGAGCTTGGAGACATCAGCGACGAGTCTCTCCATGATCTTGGGCCTCTCAGCGGCAAGACCAAAGATATCAACGCTCAGGAAAGAAGCGTTGCTGTCAGACTGGCCCATGTCAAGGCGGGTAGCGCGAGAGCCATCCTTCCTGCGAACATCAACGAGGCAACCGAAGCGGCTGAGGCAAGCCCAGCTCTCTCTCAGAGCATCAGCGCCGGGAAGAGTGTTGAGAACGACGTCGACACCCTCGTCGTTGGTTGCGCGTCTAACGGCAGCTCTCCAGGTGGTGTTGCGGCTGTAGAAGATGTGGTCCTCCGGAACATTATAGTGCTGCATGAGAAGCTTCTTCTTGGCGGCAGTGCTGACAGTCACGAAGATCTCAGCACCAATCATCTTGGCGAGGCAGACGGAGGCCTGGCCGATGCCTCCACCAGCAGAATGAACCAGGATACGCTGGCCCTCACGGAGGCGGGCCTGCTCAACCAAGCTGTAGTAGGCAGTGCAGTAAGCCAGGGGAAGGGTAGAAGCGTCCTCGAAGGACATTTTCGAGGGCATAACCATGGCATTGGCAGCGGTGGTACGAGTGCGAGTAGCGTAGGCACCGTGGCTAATGGTCAGAGCAGCAATGCGGTCGCCGGCCTTGTGGGCCTTGACAGCAGAGCCGACTCTGGTGATGACTCCTGAAGCCTCGACACCAAGAGCATGCTTGTCAGCCTCGGGAATCTGGCCCTTGGCGATCATGACGTCGCGAAGGTTCATGCCGACAGCCTTGACGTCGAACTCGATCTCATCGTCACCAAGAGGCTGGGTAGCAGCAACATCGTCAACGAAGTGCACCGTCTCGATGGCGCCGGGAGTGGAGAACTCCATCTTGAGGCATCGGTTGTCCTTGCCAAAGGGCTGGAGCTCAACAACGCTGGGGTTGGTCTCACGGTGGACGAACTCGTTCATGTCCTCATCGTGAACGATGCGAGGAGTGGAGAGCTTTCCAGATCGCTCCATGAACTCAAGCTCACTAGTGGAGGAGGCACTTGCACCGAAGGCAAGTTTGAAGATCTCGAAGATGACAGCGGCGGAGTCATCCTCGTCAAGCTGGTTATTGTCATCCAGATCAAGGGTAGCGAAGGGCAGAACAGTCTCCGAACGGACGGTTCTGCTGAGACCGATAATCATGTTCGACTCAGGTGAGGTAGCCTTGTCATAGGCACCACGGACAACCCACAGGCAGCCCTGAACACCGGCAAGCATGCCACGGACCTCAGCGAACTGCTCCTTGGTAGGATTGGCGAGGAAAGGTTGTTCTATCTCAGTGAGAACGACGGTGAGCTTGCCCTCGGTGTTGACTTCGTGCATGGTACCCATCTCAGGCAGTCTTGAGGTAGCGCTAGCGAGAGCGATGGCAAGGCCATTAGCCAACATCTGCTGAGAGTTGGAGTCACCGTGAATAATGGCGACGTCGACATCCGGGAGAGGAGCATCGACCTTGACACCCGAGGCACCATTGATCTTGGTCTTGGACTTGCCCGATAGCGACTTCAAAGTTCCAATCTCCTCCCATTCAAGCTTGTAGCAAAGCTCGCGAGCAGGGTTGCTGGCCAGCTCGGTCTCTCCATCAATAATGGGAGAAACGGTGAGCTCGTCAATCTCAATGACAAGGTCGTTGGCTTCCGATGTAGCGAAAACGGAAACCTTGGTAGAGCGGGCCTCAGCAGGGAAGTCAGCCTTGCAGTAAGCCTTGAGGGTACTGCCGGCCTCCTTGGTGAGGGCGGTAATGTCGCGAGAGATAGACATGCGACCGATGGAGGAAGGGAGGTAGACAGTGTTGATGTCAGTTCGGCCGGCGCCAAGAATGGGCCAATACATCTCAATGACCGACTCCAAGAAGGTTGGGTGGAGAACAGAGCTGGTCTGGTAGTGGTTGGGCATGTCAGCCGCAACATCGTAGGCCGAGATACTACCAGTGGAGTACTTGTTCGACGCCTTGCAGTCCTTGATGCACTGGAACGAGGGGCCATAGCCAACACCGAGCTCAGTCAGGCGCTCGTACATGTCGTTCTCGGCAACAGCAACAGCCTCAGGCCCCTCGCTAGCCTTGATGGTAGCCTCAGCTCCACGAAGAGCGGCGAGCTTCTGCTCCTTGCCGTCCACCTCGTTGGTCTCGGTGCCATGGAGGGCAATAAGACCGACACAATGCTCTGTCCAGCCACTACCGTGTGACCAAGAGCAGATGCGGAATTCTTTCCAGGTCTCGGATGCAGTCAGGTTGGTCTCCTGGTGAGGACGCAGGTTGATGGTCATCTCAACATCAGCATCCTGCAGAGCCAACGGCTTGACGACGGACACATCTCTCAGCTCGAACTTCTCGAATGAAATCTCCTTGCGCTGAGCCCACTGAGCGGAAGCCTCCAAAGCCATGCCGATGAAGGCAGAAATGGGGAAGATTGTGACCGACTGGATCGCGTGGTGGCGAAGCCAAGGAAGGTCATCCAAGTGGACAATGTTTCTCCACGTGGGCTCGAGATCACTGGAGTAGATGGCCTCAAGACCAATCAAGTCATTTCTGGGTGATTTGCGGTACTTGTGCATCTGAGTCATGCGGGACTCTTGCCAGTACTTGTTTTGGTAGTTCCAGGCATAGCGGGGAAGATCGGTCAATAAAGACGGCTTCTTCCTCAGGTTGGGGAAATTAACATTGTCCATGTTGAGGATGGCACCCTTGGTGATAAGGTTGCAGGCCAGATCCATCGCAGACTCGACAGCATCCTTCTTGCGGACAAGGGGAGAGGCGTAAGGCACCTTCATGGCAGCCTCTCCGACGTGCTTCAGGATCTGTTTAATGGGGCCCTGGAGAGCAGAGTGGGGACCCAATTCGATGATCATATTGACACCGGTCTTGTGCTCGCCAACGGGCTCCAACATCGTCTCAAGAGCCTCAGAGAACCGCACAGGGCAGGTAAGGTTGTTGACCCAGTAGTGGGCCTGGCACTCGAAGCCGTCGATCTGGTGTCCGTAGAGGGAAGAATGGAAGCGAACATCGGTAGTCTGAGGGTGAGGAAGATCAGAGATGGACTCGCGGTATTCCTTGGCAACAAGGTTCATGTGGTGCGAGTGGTAAGCTGTCTCGACCTGCAGACGTCTGTTGAACATCTGCTTCTCCTCGAGGTTCTTCTCGAGCTCGCCGAGCGCTGCTGAATCACCGGAGATGGTCAAGCTGGACGGACTGTTGTAGCAAGCAATTCTGACCTGCTGCTGCTTGAGAGCGTCGATCATGGGCTGAACTTCCTCCTTGGTTCCGCCAACGGCCATCATGGAGCCCTGAAGATCGGGATTTCTTTGCTTGAGGATAGGTATAAGACGACCTCTATGGTAGGCAATGGCCATGGCGGCCTCGAAGCCAATGATGCCAGCAGCGTATGCGGCACCGATTTCACCACTTGAGTGACCAGCGACAGCTGCGGGGCGGATACCCCATGTGCGAAGCAGGTCAGTCAATGCAAGCTGGACAGCACTGCAGGCCGGCTGACTGATGTGAGCCTCAGAAACCTTGGAGGATTCTTGGTCCTTGCTGAGTTCCTCGAGGAGAGACCACTCGGCGCCCAACTTTCTCAGGCACTCGTCGGCTCTGTCGATGGCGGCAGTGTAGATGGGGTACTGGCCGTATAACTCGCGACCCATGCCCCACCACTGAGCACCCTGACCCGTGAAGACGAAACCAATCCTCAAGGGCTCGGTTTCCTTGCCGGGAATGACCTTGCCACTGTTGAGGGTCTCGATGAGCTCGAAGGAGTCAGTGGCAGGGATCGCAACCCTCCACGGGAGCATGGAGCGACGCGAACCAAGAGTGTAAGCGATGTTGTCCATGAGATCATTCTGGAAAATCTCAGGTCGTTGCTCGAGGTAGACGACGAGGCTCTTCATGACAGCACCGACAGAGTTCTTGTCATTGGCAGACAAGACGTAGATCTTCTTGGTGCTCTTGGACTTCTTGTTGTCAGGAGGAGGAAGGTTCTTGGAGTCCTTCTTGGGAGCCCCAGTGTGCGGTGCCTTCTCAAGAACAACGTGTGCGTTGGTGCCACCGAAACCGAAGTTGTTGACACTGATGTACTTCTTGTTCTTGGGGAAGGGCCTCTGAGTGGCGGGGACCTTCATGTTCCACTCCTTCCAAGGAATCTTCTCATTGGGCTTCTTGAAGTCATGGTTGGGGAGGAGGAAACCTCTCTCCAGCATCATAGTTGCCTTGATGATACCAGCGATACCAGACGCCGCTTCCAAATGTCCAATATTGGACTTGACTGAGCCAATAAACAAGGGATCTTTTGTTGATCTGTTCTGACCAATCACATTGTGAATAGCAGTGGCCTCGATCGGGTCACCGACCTTGGTACCGGTGCCGTGAGCCTCGACATAACCGCAGTCATTGGGGTCAAGACCTGCGTTTCTGTAGATCTGCCTCATGAGCTTCTCTGTGCAAGTTGTCAGCGAATGGCTTCATGGTCAAGTGAATATGGTATCGCATACCCTGTGCTGCGCCACTAGGCATGGTGATACCAGGCGTCTTGCCATCCTGGTTGATACCAGTACCTCTAATGACGGCACGGATTGAGTCGTTGTCTCTGATGGCCTGGTCAAGAGGCTTCAGAATGATCATACCGCAACCTTCGCCACGGCCGAAGCCGGTACCGCGCTGGTCAAAGGCAATAGATCGGCCAGAGTCTGCGAGCAACCTGCAATCACTGTGTCAGCACAGGGGAAAAGTGCGACGAAAAGCATCCAAGCGTGCAGCGCGGGCTTACCTGCAAGACGAGAAGGAAATCCAAAACTCGGGCAACATGTTCAGATGGCAACCACCAACAATCGCGGAAGTTGACTCGCCGGCACGCAAACTCTGGCACGCCAAGTGGAGGGCGACCAAACTCGCTGAGCAAGCGGTGTCTGCTGTGAAACTCGGTCCCCTGAGATCGAAGAAATGTGAGAGTCTGTTGGACTGCATCGCATGGGCACACCCTAAACCATATGTTAGCGCAATTAAACGTTTGGGGTACAGGGGTCATCCTCGTACCTGTGGCCTGGTGCATGGGGATCGTGTCACTGTCCCTGAACAAGTGACTCTCGTACTCGGCGAAGCTGCCGCCGACAAAGACACCGACGTCTTTTCCAACAATCGTGTGCTTGGGGATACCGGCATTCTCGAGAGCCTCAAATGTGCACTCGAGCAGAAGACGCTGCTGGGGGTCCATGGAGATGGCCTCCTTCTCTGTCAAGCCAAAGAAAGGGGCATCGAACGACGCCAGGTCGACGTCCAGGAAATTACCGCCCTCGGCGTGGTAAGCTCCAGTCTTGCCCGGATTCGGGTGGTAGAAAGCCTCATGGTTGAAGCGCTCCTTCGGCACGGGAGTGAAGCCGGTTCTGGCGCGGGAGCACAGCTCCCAGAACTCGGCGGGGCTGGAGACGCTGCCGGGCATACGGCAGGCCATACCGACGATGGCGATGGGCATCTGCTTCAAGCCGGCGTCGCTGCCGCCGACCGGGTTCGTGTAACCCTGGCTCGTCGCATGAGCACTGGCGCTGCCGTTCGAGTGGCCGTTGGGGTGGCCATTTGATGATTGTCCGTGGATGTTGAGGCCGACGCCGTCTAGGGGCCCCACAGAGAGGCTAGTGAAGCCATCGGAGGTGGTATCGGAGTGATCGATCGGGGTCATCATGACAGGACTTGCCGAAGGCGATGTCCCCGATGAGGAGTAGGACAGCACGCCGGGCGCCATGATGAAGGGTGGAGGAGGAGGAGGAGGAGGATTTGCGGAAGCCGCTGTTGTGTGTCGATTCTATTCGGCAAGCATTCGTCGAAAGCAACGAAAAAAGTGACAGCGAAGGTTCCGGCGCTCTAGGCGTTCCTTACAATGACCAAAGAAGACGGGAAGAATGCGGATGAAGAGGAGGAAGAAACGAAAGGCGGACTGCGTATGCTCTAGATAGGAACTTGGGGCTTGGAAGAGGGCAGGCCGGATTGATATGGGAGTACGTACCAAGCCTCGTTGAGATGAGTGAGTGTGAAGAAACTTCTTTCCTGGTCCTGGTTGGGATTCTTTGTAGGGTTTTTAGCTGATCAACGGCCATGGGGAAATATCACACTTGATGGTGCTCGCTCCGTCGCGAGTGGGTTGACATGGAAGGGACTGGTTGGTGATCAGATCGCCAAGTCGGCCGGAGTTCCTCGCACAGACTAGCCTGTGTGATTTAGATTTGCCTGACGGTTAGGTAGATCATAGGGAGATCCCGAACGTGCATACTAGGCGCAGGCCAGGAACGAAGATGGGCCATCACGGAGAGTTGCCAGGGCACATCCGATGCCGGGTTGCCCATGTCGAGCCGGAGGAGCGGAGCAGCGGCAGTCCCTGCTAACCACGACGTCGCCTCCCCCAGATTCACCAGGGAGGACTGGTTAATAGCAGCACGAGGGTGGTGGCCTGGTGGTGGCCTGGTGGCGGCCGAGGCGAGAAGCTTGTACCATGTCTATGGTTAATTTGGTCAAAAGCAAGTCCTCATGAACTGATTATGCGTAATGTGTAGGCAAATTGGTATATCCGTTCGCTATATTCGAGCATCACTGGAGAAGGGATATGCGGTCCATTGAGCAGCGAGAAGCAGCCCCGGCGGTTCATCGTTCAAAGGGGTGGTTCCACATCCAATCGGTCACCGTGATTCGGAGACATGATCAACTTCAAGGCGGTTTGCCCTTGATTCGCTCGATGCTGAATGGCGTGAAGAGGTGCCTTAGTTTGTTTGTAGTTGAGCGGCACTGCCAGGTTGGTATGCAGTTTGTTACGCAGTTTGCTTGCAGAGTGCAGAAGCCGGACGTTTGACTCGGACCAAAGACATGACGGCGCAATGAACACTCGAACCTCCTGGACGGGGGCCCGGTGGCGTGGTTCGGCAGTGAGGTGGTGAAGTCGTCGTCGAGGCTGACCAGACGTTGGGGGATTGCCATGGTGCCTGCACCGGCACGCCGCACCAGACGGCTGGGGGTTTCTCTTGGGGGTGGAGCAATCCCACTGGGGTACTGGACCGTGAAGCAGCAGCAACGGCGAGTTGGGCCCAGGAGGTGGAGCAGCAGCGGCAGGAGCAGCAAAGCCAAGCACCCGCATGGCAACGCAGCACGCAGCCACGCAGTGTTCTCCGTGGACGTGGGAGACGAGGTCATTGCGGCGTGGTCCCGACTCGGCCTAGCGGGCCGGAGTGGAGAACTCTGTTCCCGATTATGTAAGGGCCCTACGCCACCGTGATTGGCCCCCGGAGGCTCTTTGTGAGGCTCACAGTATGGACTCATGGAGGCTCTGTGGGGATTCCTCTGGGGGCGGGCTATTTGCGGCCGATGTCTGGAAGTTGCCGCTGCAGTGGCGAGCCAGTAATTCGGTCCCAAGGGAGAGCAACAAGGAATGAAATCCTGCAGCCTCTGGCCCATACTGACCATCCCACTGAACGAGACAGAGGCAGAGAGAGGCAGAGCAGCTCTGAAAGCTGCCCGTAGAAGAGATGATGGGGCGGAGTGCATATTTCCCCCCATCTCCAGGCATCCGTCTGGTCCTATTTGCTGGGAATATCTGCGGCTTCTGTGGTTTCTGCAGGACATTCTCCTGCTGGAGAAATCCAACGTGGCGGAGCTTGTTTCTTCATCTGCTCTCATGTTGAGTTGGTCTGGTAATCGGCGCTCGTTTGTTCTTCGGTTTGGAAAAGAGTGTGTCTTGTGTCAAAAGCACCGACGGTCGTGATAGCGGCGGCGAAGGTGTCGAGGCGCTGCGTCTGTTCTCCGCCCATTTTCGTCCCGATGACATGGTCAGGAACAGTACAGAGGCCTATCGCATCACGCACACCTAGACCCCCAGCCAGCATATGCGGTGCCGGTTCATGTACAGATGAGTAAGAAAAACCAGGACCGTTCCAACGTCTGTCTTACTGTAAGACAGCCCAGCGAACGGGATGGAGTGGACACCCAGTAGCAGCAGCAGCAGCAGCAGCAGTACCTGCACCTGCGATATTATCCGGCGGGTGAGACATCTGGGGAGAGAAGGGGGAATAAAGCAGGGGTTGGAGGTACAGAAAAATGCGGCCGCAGATCCAAGCTGCAGAGAGTTCGCAGTGATTGCAGGTGGGAGCTGCAGCCTTTCGAACGGCACCATATGCAGGTGCTGGTGCAGGATCCCGAAAAAGGAATGGTCGGATCTATCGCCCGAATTGGTCTACCTTGGCTTTTTTCGCCTGACCTGACGACTGGGGATGGGAGAAACGAGAGACGAGAGACGAGGGACGAGAGACGAGGATGGAGAAGATGAGGTCGACGTAAGGTCATAATGGGTTGCACCGCATAGGACGATATCCACTTTACCACCGTATCGGCCTATCGCATCTACCCTCATTATCGTACTACACTGTCTAAGACATTCTACCCGTCCGTAGGTACACCCATTGGTAGTCCGTCCACCCTCATTTAACCCAACTCGCCTTCACCATTTCCCCGTCTCTCAAACACAACTAATTACACCCATCATCCTTCTCGACAACGACAATCGTAACCGCTTGTCCTTTCAGCCCAGAAGCTTCGGTATCGCATTCAATCTTCGACCCCCTATCCCAGCTCTGCTCGTTATCACTGGCAGAGAGCCCAAGGCATGAAGGGTGTTTCTAAAACCGCTTCTGTCAGAAAGCTTTGGCAGCTTCCAAATCACAAGCGCGCCCTCCGTCGCACCTCCTTCCCGTGCCGTTGCACCATCAAAGCTCTTATTTGACACGCGCCAGCCACACTAGCGGCCTTGTCCCTGCACCGCACTCGATTTGCGTAGGACCGTAGGTAGCCCTGGCTCCAAGTGGCTCTTGTGTACCTCAGTAATCTCAACAGGGTACTTCGGATTTTGCCGCCCTGCCCTGCGCTACGCATCTTTTTGTCTTTGTGTACCTGAGTCCTGCTCGCCCTGCGCTTCGCGGTGCTCACTCACCCAAGGATCACACACGAGAACTCATTCCGCAGTGTGTCCTGTTCCATCCCAGCCCATCTAACCACATCCCGTCAAGTCGTTCTGCAAGTCAGCGAACGGCCGTGTTCCAAGGAAAACGCATCTTTGCAAAACAATGTTTCCTTCTCTGCAAACACACGCGCCTACTGTCGACGCCGCTCACTCATCCCCCAGCCGCCCAATCGCCCAATCTCTGTCACACGTCTTCATCCACGCCCACTCTCCAATATGTACGCACAAACACACTCTCACAACTCCACTCGAGCCCATCCTCTTCAGCACACTTTCTGCCTATCCTACCCATCTCGCTCCGCTCATCTCCTCGCTCGTTCCAGTCAGATGGACGAGACCGTCACACCCACACTGCGCCCCCGCGCGGGCACTTCCTTGTCCCGTTTCAAGCGTACAAGGTGACAAGAGCCGGACCGAAGTCCAGCCCAAAGTCCATTTCACAGCCAATGTGCCATCAGTTGCACCAGTGCATCATCAGCACGTCGACCGAGGGTTCGGATCTCGGGATGCGCAGAGACTGACTGGCAGCCTGCCACGCTTATCAGACTATCTGCCAAGTGTCTTGCCTCTCTGCAGAGAAGCCCACTGGCAGGCATTCTTTGACTCCTTCCATGTGGCGTGGCGCCTCGCCGCGCTTGTTTCGTCTCCCTGTATTGAGTCGCCCACTCTGCCACTCACCAACACCGTCTATCCTCGTCCAGTTTTCCTCGCCCGAGGACCGTGACACCCTGCCAAGCCGGTCTCAGGACCGATGCTCACAGGCCCGGTCTCACTTCACCTCATCATTCCAACCCTTTCACTGTGAAGCATACTCATCCACTCATCAGCCGCTGGCTCTAGTCAGTATCCGCTCCCGCTCCAGCTCCAGCTCCAGCTCCAGCAGACAGCCCAAACCAACCCGTTGTTCGGGCTGGTCCCATCATTCAACGGCAAGGCACCACCAAAATAACTCATCGCCTCAATCTTGATGAGGTGCAGAGTTTCACAAGTTCCTTATTCGTTCCGGGTCACGGCCGATTTGAGTTGTCATTCTAAGCCTGGGACTAGGCCAACTCAGCCGCCTCCTGTGTCTTGTCGTCGTCCCGCCTCTACTGCTGCGCCGTCTCATTACCTGTCTGAGCTGATGATTTCGTCGTGGGCCGATTACCGCACATCACATTACAAGTGTTTCTTTAGATAGCTTCGAATTGATTAAAACGCTCCCGTTGGCCAGGCCATCCTCATCGAACTACCTCATCTCCACACTTCGCTGATTCATCATCCACAATTATCAATATCCTCAAACCACTTCATCACGAACACTCTTGCGTCCACTTTCTAGCTTCCCGCTTTTTGACAGTTCACTTGTCATTGGACGATCGGTCTCGCTCGGTTCCGCCCTCACATCCTACGCTAACCCATACCAACGTTCACCATGTTGCGCTTCTTGTGCCTTCCCGGTGCCTACGGCAGCTCGGACGTGAGTACTCAGACGCGTTGATGCCATCTCAGACATGCCACTAACATACACTAGAAATTCCAAGTTCAACTTGGTGAGTTCTCTCACTCTCATGCAGTCCACTTCCACAGCGGACTTTTCGTGAGCGGCTTCATTCTCGGAATTCACATACTCACAAATTTCCAGCCCCCATCTTGAAGGAACTCACTGAGGATGGCACGGCGCAATTCCACTTCATTCATGGACCTTGCAAGGCCGTCCCGCCTCCCGGCTTCGAGGACTACTTCGGAGCTCCTCCCTACTACCGCTTCATCGAGCCCGATAGGGATGTCGAGAAGTCCCACAGCGACGACGTCCTCATGCGCATTCGTGACTTCCCCGACTGCGAGACCCCCGAGGACACGATGAGGGAGCTCATGAGAGAGGGTATCGCAACCACTCATCGCAGTACCGACAGAGCCATCAAGTTCTTATCCGACATTGTCGCAAAGCGCGGCCCGTTTGACGGCATCATCGGCTACTCCGAGGGCGCTACGGTGGCATCCACCTTTATGCTTTACGAGCAGCGCCGCCTCAAGCGCTCCGGCATCAAGCCGGCGTTCAAGTACGGCATCTTCTTTGCTGGTTGGCCGCCGGTCGACCCCAAGACCCACGCCCTGGTCCTCTCCGACGAGAGAGAAGAGAGGATCGAGGCTCGCACCTTGCACATCAGTAAGTCAAAATGTTGCATTAATCATGCTTCACCGGAGGAGTGCTGATTATCCTCTTCCTTTTAGTCGGATCCTTGGATCCTTATGTCGATGGTTCTATGGCCCTGTACAACATTTGCGATCCGGACACCGCGTATCTCTTCGATCACGCCAAGGGCCACACTCTACCCCGTGACAAGGACACCATCAAGGAGCTTGGTGACATCATTCGCGAGGCCCAGGCTGACATGCAAGAAGAGGGCCTGCTGTCGTAGGAAAGGGGCGTGTGGGGGAAGGATGACCCCAGCCAAGGGGCTGTCCCCGGATAATTAGCATCGATTGAAGCATCGATTGAAGCATCGATTGTCGTTTTTGGATTTTTGACCGAGGGGGAGGGAGGAACAGCAAAGGGACTGGTCTCCTCTCGTGTCAGCATTAGAGATAAACGGGTGTTGGGCATGCCGCATATCCTGGAGCCTGCTGGAGTCGGGTAGTATGGGTTATTTGGGTTTGTTTGCGTTGATTTATGGTTTTCCTGGCTTTGCTATTTTGCAACTCATGTTTCCGCCACCAAAGAGAATCTGGTGGCGAGGCTTTGGAGAGGTATTAGTTAAGTACTATGGCGGGTTACAGCTAGAGAAATTCTAGATGGCGTTGCCGCAGCATTTTGACAGGAGTTCCCATGGCGGGACCGTCAACATGTCAGATGTGATTGACTACATAGAGCGAGAAGTGCATAAATGCATGACCCAGCGGAAACAACCTCCGTATGGTCTGGAGGCCTTTTCTCTCTCTTGGTTATAATGGGGTAAGGTATGGACTTGTCAGGTAGCCTTTCGAAGCAAGATGTCAAATACTCCATGTGCGACGAATACACACCGTGGAGACACTTGCTCCTAAACGCAAACATGGGCAGAGAAAACGCGTTGGGCAGGAATAAAAAACTTTCCTCTTCACGTGTGTCCTCGGGATTGTTTCTCCTGGCTCGCCTCCCGTCCGGCCGGCCAATCCATGCCGTTCATCTGCGAACCATCAACACCTCTTTCCCTGACTTGTAAAACAAAAGATGAAATCTCTCCATGAAATTTCCTTTCTAGGCATTGATCGTCAGAGATTGGCGACATACGAAGAGAACGAGAGGGTCGTTGAAGGTAGGTACATTGTAGGGATGGTTAGGGATGGGTAGGGGGGAGGGTTGGGTGCAATACCTGTCTTGGATCGCAAAGCATGCGTTTCCTGGCTTTGCCCCAGACCCCTCTGGGACGAGCCGGAAAGTCATCAATCCTCCCGCACGGGCTATCCCAGATAGCCCCTCAACCTGCATATGCGGGTATGAGAAAATGGTATGCACTACGTAGAATTTCGGTCTCTGGCACGCGCTTTGGGTGTAAAGCTTTGACACGAAAAGGTGCGTGGTGGGCGAGAAAGGACTTACAGAGGTACCGCGCAAATGAGCGGCAAAACTGGTGCACCTTGTAGCTGGGAGAAGGAGAAGGAGAAGGAGAACAACACTTGCTCCCCGTTTCATCTTTACATCACACGGATAAAGAAAGAAACCACGTCCGTTCCCTTACTCGTTTCCGCTTTCCCCCTGCAAGACCGATCTGAGCTTAACCTCCACACACTCTCAGCCATCTTTGCCCCATTCCTTCGATGACCCTTCCTCCCCCTCCACGCTCCGCCCTCGCCCTCGAGGTTTCCCTATTGAGTTCCACTTGGGCGTTTCCTACGTTGAATCATCGACTTGGGCTTGTCTTTGCTGTCCAGGCTCCTCCCCAAGGCATCAACCACCTGCTCTCCAAGAACCCACCTACTCTCTCCCGTCTCCAAATCCGTCCCATCTCTTCCACCAAGCAATCTCACAATCCTCATCCCCAAACAACTCTCTCGGCGCTGGGTCGATTTCGCTGTTTCGAACAGCGATGCGGCATCAACACAGCCCTTTTCTCACCCAGATGGCCCATTGACAACCTCAGTGGTTACATCTGCTGTTCCCTCCATTTCACAGCGATACACCCCCCCATCCCCCGATTTCCCCTTTCCAAACCCTTGTCCCGTTCTCCCCTTCCCCTTTCCCCTCCCCCTCCCCTCCCTTCCTGATCGAGTTTTGGCTGTGGTTTCCTCCAAAGTCTCCTTCTGCGATTTGCCAACTTCTCCATTCCCTGGATCCTGGGAAGTCGCCTCCTTATTCTTTCTCCATTGTTGCAAACTGCCGCGGGACGACAAAAGACGCCACCTTGAATCTCAGAAGCAACATTTGGCATTTGACAGATCTTCCTCGACATTGGCATCAAACATCGCATAAGGACACGAGCCTTTGGTCAAAGTATACCGGACCTACTACTACTACTACCACTTAATCGAACCCCCTCCTACACGCCGATCCCTGGTCTGCTCCCATATGGCCCGGGCCTCCACATAGCTTGCCACCGAAACACAATCTGCCGCTGGACCCGGTACCCGATCGCCCACCCCGGTCTACGAGACCCACTCCACCACCACCAACCCGAACCCACCATGGCCACGCCGGCCGGCGCCGCTACGGCGGCAGCTCCGGCTGCGGCCAACGGGGCCGCGGGCGCCCCCACCGACCCCGGTGCCACAACGGAGCCCAAGAAGGCCTGGTACAAACTTAATGCCAAGACGTTGTCGACGATACGCAACTTTTTTGTATGTTTAGCTGACTGCAGCACCTTGTCGCCGTCGTGGTTTTCTCGTCCATGTTCGTTGCTGACTGGCGACGCAGAAAATCTTCCACTATGGAACACTCCTGGACAAGTTCATCATCGTAGGGTCCATCTTTGGTGCGATTGGTGCCGGACTTACCATGCCGGTGATGAACATTGTCTTTGGTGGGTCCATCATCCCACTCAACACTACCCTAGATTACTAACACGTTTAGGACAACTTGTCGGCACCTTTACTGGGTTCTTCATGCAAGGTACATCAGAGACGCAAGAAGACTTTGAGAAGGCAGTCAACCGGGGAGTGTGAGTCGCAACACGGATTCAACAATTGCCGCATCAACTGACGCTTGCCTAGATTATACATTGTGTATCTATTCATTGCCAGACTCATCTTGACGTATCTATCCAACGTGAGTACTGAAAACACCTGGGTTTTGCAACCACTGACGCGTCATTAGCTCGGCTTCCGCATGACGAGTCTTCGTATCTCAGCCAAGATCCGCCTGCATTATCTGCGATGCCTATTCAACCTCCCAATCTCAATGCTGGACATGCTAGCGCCCGGTCAGACAGCCGCCATCATCACCATCACGGCCAGCATCTTGCAGCTGGGTATCTCCGAGAAGATGGGACAGTTCTTCTCCAGTCTATCGGTCGTCATTGCCGGCTTCAGCATCGCTTTCGCCTATAATTGGCTTCTCACGCTTACGACAAGTTCCGGATTGGTCTTTATCGCCATCGTCTACGCCATCACTACACCGCCAATCATCAAGAGGTTGAAGGATGTCCAGGACATGGATATTCAGGCCGCGTCTGTCGCCACCGAGGCGTTTAGTTCAATCCGAATGCTCGCTGCGTGCGGCGCTGAGTTTAAGCTGCTTGCAAAATACGGACTTTTGGCTGATCAATCGAGAAAAAGGGGTGCCGGTATGGCTTGGCTCATTGCGATTCAGCAAGGACTAAGTACATTTTTCCGGCGTCATTGAAAGAGTTGCTTTTTGCTGACATTCCACAGTTTTCTTCGCCATTTATGCGTAAGAATTCGATCCTACCTACGGACAGGTCGACCTGTTGGCTAACACTTGTAGGACCTTTGCCCTATCATTCTGGTACGCTTTCCAGATGTACACCATGATGGCATTGACAACTCCCACATCCTTGATCGTGTAAGTAATCCTCATCCTTTGGGAACCAGCTTCGAGTAGCTCATCCGAAATATAGCGTTCTCCTCTGCATCATGATGATGGCATCCTCCCTGGGTCAGATTACCGCGCCTCTGCAATCCGCATCTCAAGCAGCCGACGCCAACGCCATCTTCCACACCATCATCGATGCCCCGAAGGCCACGTACGGAACGCTCAAGGCGCCCGAGGTCTCGGCCGCCGAAGATATTGTGTTCCAGGCTGTCAACTTTGTGTACCCCAAGCGCCCGGACGTGAAAATTTTGGACAACCTCTGTCTAAAGTTCCCTGCCGGCAAAGTCACTGCCATCGTGGGCCCCTCGGGTTCCGGAAAGAGTACGATTGTCGGAATCCTGGAGAGATGGTACGAGTTCAATGGCGATATGCAAACCAACCAGCTGGTATGCCAATCTTTTTTCAAAGTCGTTTGTTCGCAAGTACGGTAATTGACACCAGCTTCTAGGTCCTCTGGCTTCGCAACGGTATAATCAGTGTCGGCGGTCGGCTACTGAGCGAAATTGATCCAAAGTGGTGGCGTAGCCAAATCGGCTTGGTTCAACAAGACAACGCCCTCTTCAACACGACCATCTTCCAGAATGTCGAGTACGGTCTCATCGGCACTGAATGGGAGCACAAGTCTCAGGCGGTCAAGGCAAGATTGATTGAAGAGGCGTGCAAGGATGCTTTTGCCGATGAATTCATCTCCCGCCTGCCAGAGGTACAATTTTCCGAATAGTCCTCGACTGAGTGCCTTTCATGCTGACATTTTTCCAGGGATACCAAACGGAAGTGGGCGATGCCGGCATCAAGCTCAGTGGCGGCCAGCGCCAGCGTCTCGCAATCGCCCGCGCCATCGTCAAGCAGCCCAAGATTTTGATTCTCGACGAGGCCACCTCTGCCATCGATGTCCGCAGCGAACAGATTGTGCAAGCCGCTCTCGACCGCGCATGCAAGGGACGCACTACCATCATCATTGCTCATCGTCTCGGAACCATCAAGAAGGCCGACAACATTATTCTTCTCCGCAAGGGCCAGGTTGTCCAGCAGGGTACGCACGAAGAGCTCATGGCCCAGGTCGACGGACCCTACCACCTGCTGGCTACGGCACAGAAGCTGGACATGGGTGTTGAAGAGGAGGAGGACGTCCTATTCGGTGACCTCAGCTGGAGACGGCCCGAGCCCGAGCGTCTGTCTGTTCACAGGTCGCTTCAGGGAGGTAGCAGTACTGGAGACCTCACTGAGAAGAGGCCCAGTAGCGAGGGCACTTCCACGGGTATGCTCCAGCATCTTCACGAGATCAATGGTTCCGACGAGGAACTCGAGCGCATTGAGGCTGGTAGCTTGAGAGTGATCAAGGAGCCTCGAGGCTGCCTCGGTCGATGGAGGGCATTCCACATGTTTGGCAGCTTCGGTCAGTTGCTTGGCGAGCAGAGGAAGCGTTGGAAGACGTATATCATCATTGCCTTCGCGGCACTTGGTGCTGGAGGTAAGCACTCGCCAACATTCCGTGGCCCTGTCTGAGTGGGAATACTAACGCACTTCGCAGCGAGCACTCCTGTTCAAGCTTACCTGTTTGCGGTCTTGGTCTCTCTCTTCTCGTATTGGGGCAACTTCCTGAGGGTCATTGCCAATCATTGGTGTGAGATGTTCATGTACCTCGCTACAGGTGTTGGCGTCAGTCATTTCCTTCTTGGCTGGGCTACAACCACGATTGGCTTCGTAAGTCACTCTTCCGTTTTTGTGTCGAGGAAACTCTCTAATCAAGCTTCAGGGTATCGTCCGCGTCTATCGCAAGGAGTACTTCCGCAACATCATTTACAAGCCTTCCTCATTCTTCGATGCCGAGGGCAACTCGGCCGGTTCTTTGACGGCCCGCCTCGCTACCGACCCCACCATGCTCCAACAGCTCCTAGGCACGAACATGGCCTTCGTCCTCATCTCGCTCTTCAACGTCATCGGCTGCGTCGTCGTCGGTCTCGTCTTTGGCTGGAAGCTGACGCTCGTCGCGCTCGGCACGTCCATGCCCATCATCGTGGCGGCCATGTTCTACCGCGTGAGGCACGAAACCACCTTCGAGACCGCCAATAATGCCGTCTTTGCCGAGAGCGCCAAGTTCGCCTCGGAGAGTATCAGCGCCATTCGCACCGTTTCCAGTCTGACTATGGAGGACGGAATTTGCGACCGCTATGATACTTTGCTGAATAACCACATCAAGGATGCTTTCCGCAACTCCCGCTTCTCCGTCATGGTCTTCTCTTTTAGCGACAGTATCTCGTTGCTCTGCATGGCTTTCGTGCTTTGGTGAGTGGCTCTGCGCACGAATTGCAACCTTCTTTCACTGACTCTTCGCAGGTACGGTGGCAAGCTGCTCTCTGGGCACGAGTACACGCCCTTCCAGTATAGTAAGTAACGACAATTGAACTTCATCAACTTTGACTGACATTTTCTCAGTGGTCGTCTACATTGCGGTTGTTCAAGGCGGCATGAGTGCCGGTCAATGGCTCAGCTTTGGTCCCAGTAAGACCCCCTCCCCCCCTACTTTCCACGCATGAATGCAGCTGACAGGGCGACAGACATTGCCAAGGCAAAGACGGCAGCGGACCGCATCCTGGCTCTGCGAGAGAACGAGGATGACGAGAACCTACCACAAAAGGGCATCAGCGATATCGTCCCCTACGAGGTCCACTACGAAAAGGGCGTCGAGATCGAGTTCAAGGACGTCTGGTTCAGCTACCCCACGAGAACACTCCCCGTTCTCAAAGGCCTGGACCTGAAGATTGAGCGAGGCCAGTTCGCCGCCATCGTCGGCCCTTCGGGTTCTGGAAAGACGACAATCATCTCCCTCCTCGAACGCTTCTACACGCTCCAGGCCGGCGGCGAGATCCTCTACAACGGCCACGACATCAAGACGCTCGACCTCGTCAACTACCGCAAGAACATCTCGCTCGTCTCCCAGGAGCCCAACCTGTTCACCGGTTCTATTCGCGAAAATATCTTGCTCGGTATCGAGGATGAGGACGCCGTGTCGGACGAAGCCATTCACGCCGCGGCGCGCGACGCCGGGATCCACGACTTTATTGTCTCGTTGCCCGAGGGCTACAATACGCAGGTCGGCAACGCGGGTGTCACGCTCTCGGGAGGCCAGAAGCAGCGCGTCTCCATTGCGAGAGCGCTCATCCGTCGGCCTTCGCTGTTGTTGCTCGACGAGGCGACGAGCGCGCTCGACAGCGAGACAGAGCGCGGCGTCCAGGCCGTGTTTGATGCCACCAAGGGCAGCCGTACGATGATCATGGTCGCTCATAGGCTGGCGACCGTGCAGAATGCCGACATCATCTTCGTCATGGCGGACGGTAAGGTGGTTGAGCGGGGTGATCACGCGAGTCTGATTGCCGAGAAGGGCATTTACTTCCAGATGGTGAGTCCCCCTCCATCCTCCCATGCCATTTTGCCTATCCATTCCCAAGAACCCCAGCTAACCTTTCAATAGTGTCAATCGCAAGCATTGGATAAGTAAAGTCGGAGGAGGTTCTCTCTCTCCATCCGGCTGGGGTTTAGACAAACAAGAGGAAAGTGGTAAAGGCGTCAAAGAAAGATTGTGTACAACTAACATCAATACCACGGGTTTTATTTCTTTTGAAATTTTTCTCCATTGCATTTTCAATGCTTGCTACAACCTCAAAGTCACTACTTTGCATGTTATCTCGTCTCCATTTTAGAAATAGCTTTCTTGACTACCATTATTGAAATTTTGAGAAACTTTCTCTATTGATCAAGATGACTGGTCCCTCTGAAGTTGAGAGTACCTAATACACCTCACTTGCTTGACTGCCCGAGGTTCTTACAACACGGTCATTGCATGCGACTCACTCAACCAGCCACATGATCCATTGAGTGTCCAGGAGACAAGTCACCAGAATAGGACTACCCGCAAGTAACGTTCAACACTCTCCACATCTTGGATTCTATTTTACATATTCTTGAAAAGACTCTGACTTTTTCCACTGAAGCTCTTTTCTTCTACATCTTTCGCATCCGAGGGGGAGGGAAGGCCTTGGAAATCTGGGTTTCTTAGGCATCAACACGTCCGGAAACGCGAACCCAAAATATGGACACTGAAAGAGAACAACACAATCACGAGGCCCTTTGAAGGACCATAACCATAGGATACAAAGCTTTTGATAAGACACGGGGCGCGCCAAGTTTGCCAAGCACAAGCCGCAGAGCCGTCGTCGTCGTGGTCGTCGCTCAACCAGATCCGAACGCCCGTTCATCCCATCATCGGTCACCGATGGGAAAAACAGGAGCGGGAGGGGCGGGTTCGTTACATGTACCTCGTCACTACAACATCGAACCCAAACATCAGCCCCCGTCGAAACGTGGGCGCGACCCTTTTCTCGCTTTGCTCCATCACGCCCCTGAGCTTCAGTGTCCGGAGGGGACCCGGAGGAAGCTCGTGGATCTCTGCGGCACCTGGCTCGCTGCCCTACCGCTACCGCCCCTCCCCACCCATGGCTTCCGCGCTGCCTATGCTCATGGCCGATTTCGTGCGTAATCAGCCCGCCACCCATGGCTTGGTGGTGATGGCTGGCTGAAGACCTGACAGCGGAGCCGCTGCGAGGTTTCGTGTTAAGGCGCCTCATCATGGAGCTTAAGGCATTTTGCGCCGTCCATGTGATGATTGGGCAGCGGAGAGTGAGCATCGATAATGGGGTAAGGGACGGGTGAATTGGGACCTGAGAATTGCGGCTCCTCGGGTGAGAGATGCACCGCGAGGCTGATTGAGCTTGGACAGCACCATCTCTGCCGTCGGTCTACCATTTGATTGTTGACTAATACCGTAGAGGTGATTGAATCACGTTGGCGAGCGACTCGAGCCGCTGCCTCGACGGGGGCGTCGGAAGCACCCTGGTCCCGTTGCCGTTATCGCCATGCGTCCCAGCGAGGCCTCATAGCGTGTTCCGGGCCCAGACCCAGGCTCAACGTGGTGTCAACCCGCCATCTCTGGCGGCGAAAGCGGGTCGCTGTTCTGAGACATTTCGAGTAGCGCGGGCCTCTGAATGGCTTCAAAGTTCATGGCGGCAGCTGGCATCTTGCTCAACCTGCAGATCGCACGGCTGTTCTTCTTGATGAAGCAAACTATTCATAGCCCGCAGCGCGCCCGCGTTCTCGCAACCGCGATGATGTTGCCTGTGCTGCGACCCCGGGCCTGTTGCACGGCATTGAGGGTCAGAGGCTGCAGCTGCGGGTGCTGTCCATGGTAAGAAGAGGGGGGGACGAGGCATCGTGAGCGGCCCCCGGCATGTAAGCTGGCCTGCACCTGCGCCATGACGCGGTCAAAGTCAATGTTCTTGGTTCGGGTTTCGTTCTTGACATGTGGTTAGGCGCCGAGGTCGGCTGCTCCAGCATGCTCGGGTTGAGCCTCCGCTTTTGGTGGCGAGCACAAAAGAGGCTCCCGTTGCGGATGCGGCGGCGGACGAGGCGCCCGGCGGGTTCGGGCCGGGCTTCTGGTTGAGCCTGGGTTGGTAGACGGAGCAGTGGGCGAGCTGGGCGTAGAATAACTTGAGGTGGCGGGCCGTGCTCTCGAAGACCTGGAGGAGGGACGTGAAGAGGGCGGTGAGGCGGTTGTTTTGGACATTCGGGTCGGACGAGTCTTTGATGAAGGTAACGATGCTGTCGAAGGCGTCCATGCTGGTGCAGGCTTGCTGGTGGAGACCTTTCAGAAGGGCAATTTCGAGCTCGACGCTGCGGGCGGCGTAGTCGAAGACGCCGCGTTCCTGAATACGAAGCGATGCGTCGGCTTCTCAAACGAATTGATGGGCCACGAGGGTGTCGACGGTGGATCGGAGGTAAGCCGACCAGAGATCGTGTAGAGCAGAGATCTCGTCACTGCCGTGATCCCGGCTTAGTGGTCAAGTATCCGACAAAATATTTTGTCAAGAGATTAGAGACCTCGGGGTTGTTGGTGTGAGCGTGGTCGTCGAATGACTTGGAGCAGTCAACACTTGCGTTGGACTTGATGATGAGCGTTCCGCCGGGGTGCATGAGGCAGGAGTCAGTGATATTGTAGACACTGTCGTGAACCCCGATCCACACGCGAGAACCAATGCGAGAACCCATGTACTTACTTTGTCAATTATGACAAGAGAATCTTTGGCAGATTGCACGGCAGGGGCTTGGGTGCCATGAACCTATCGAGCATGAAGCGTCTCTCTGCAAAGACCTTTTCGATAATCAGATCGGCCTCTTTTTCTATGGTTATTCTGTAAGTTACCTTTCTGATTCTTTTGATAACATAATCGAAGACAGAGATGGAACTAGAGGCGTAGAGGTAGCCATCGGGACCTCCCTACTTCTTAGACATGACTAGATCTCAGACCTGGACACTCTGCTCGACAATCAGTATATCAATGTAGCGAGGGGGATGTGCTTCTCGCATAGATCTTGACCGTTGTAAACGAGGTTTCTAGAGCCCCTGAAGACTGCGACGCGGACTTCCATAAAGTCCGCGTTGACATATTCTCGCAGCTCCTCCTCGAAGCAGAATTTCTCACGGTTCCAGACTCCAAGATACAGCAAGTCTTTGCCACCAGATAGACCGCTTTGTATGAGACGAGCTTGCCAGAAGCTGTGGAAGAGTTCCATACCGCTCCCGCCGGTGAAGAAGGCGCGGGGTGCCACGCGGTCAAGGAGTCGGTGGAAAGCTTCTGGACGGGAGACGCCGATGAGGATCTTATCGTCTGAGTCGATCTCGCCCATCTCTACGAGCGAGTTCAGGAATTCACTGGAGACACCGGTGCGGGCAATTTCTTTGCCTCTGGAAAAGGTAGAGCTTAGCTTGTATTCCGAGCGGGGCACAGCAAGGTCATCGGTCTCGAGGAGCAGTTGTTCTGTGTAGCTTGCGATAGAGTAGGTTCGTAGGATCTCGAGGGAAACAGATCCTCAAATCATTGGTGATGGGTTCAAGGTGGCCCCGCCGAAGGATGTCACCTACTGTCCACTTGGGCCTTGTCGTTCTCCTCACAGACATGAGATGCGTCTTGAAGCGAGCCCAGATGCCGCTGACTTCCACCGGGGGCATCGATGTGCTCTTCCAGGCCTAGGGCGGCGATAACTTTGGCATTCTTCTTCCAAGAATTCAGGGCCATCAATGTCAGGCGATTAAATGCCCGTTTTCCGGGTATCGAGCGTGAAATGGCAATTCAGCGTGATAGATCAAAATCCATAAACAACCTAGTTAATACGCGGGTGACGCAGCGGCATTCTTCGAATGTGTCGCGTATTTGTTGCCGATCAATCGACAAGGTGCCTCGATAGGGCTCGAGGCGCTCCTTCATCGCCTCAGAGAACTGGCGATGGGTTTCCTCCCAAGGGAGTTCGCCGTCTGCCGCATCCGATGCTCCATTGGTTTCCACCCGGCCAATCTCGGCTGCGACTTTGAGGGGGAACAAGACCTTGTAGCGGCGCACTCCCAAAAAGCCACGTTCGCCGGTGTAGGCTTCGACAATGCCATCGAGAGCGCCTGTGAGACGTGGGTCTCCAAACTTTTGGATGTGGTATTGTTACTCGATGGCTGTAATAACAGCGCGCCGGTTGGCAGGTAATCAAGCACGCAGATGAACACCCTCGGCTCCAAGGAAAGAGTTATGACTGAGAGCAGTGTCAACTAGTGATTCTCAAATTCGCAACAACAACTCTCGGTTTACTTTTTTATGCCTAAGAAAGCATGCAATCCACTGTAGGGTGGAAACTGCAGGCCTAGGGAAGCAGGGCACCGCTTTGGGAGAGGGGCGGAGAACTTGGCCCAGCAGACCCATCACGTAGTTTTCGCCAGCGTTGGGCGCTGTTGAAATAGTATGGAAGGCGTTGGGCATGCGCTTGAGGATTTCCTAGAGGCGAGTCATCTCGTGAAGGAGACCTTTATTGTTGCGGTACATGGCATGTTTTTTGGCAAACCCCGATAGCGTCGTGCCCTTATTGGAAGGAGGCTTTTCCAACAAGTCAGCAACAGCCAGCAGGTCCGCCTCATTAAAGTTGAATGCATCCAACTCTGCTTGTGATTTGACCGACTTGATCTCTTGTTTTGATGGGTATTGGGAATAGAGAATACGATTGACGGATTTCCGCTCTCTGCAAAAGTCAAGTCAGTTGGCTGTGGGATGCAAGTCCCAGTACCTAAGCGTACCTCATTCGGAGCCACTCCGTTACAGTAAGTCCTCGATGGATCTGAAATGTTGTCAGAATGTGTGAGCTTATGAGAAAGGTTGATTAAGGCTTACGTCGAATGCTGCGTGAATATCGCCAGGTTAGAAGAACCCCGAGAACGGACATCCTCGAGGGCCAACAAGACTGCTTGACCTGCTCTGCCACCCCGACTTGTTGGCTGTCAGGTGCACAGCCACTGGTGAGGAACTGGGGCGGGGGATGGGGGGGACGGGGGGGACCTGGGGTAGATTAACGTTATCCCCGTATTGAGGGAATTAAAAGGGGACTCTAGGCGCCGTAAATTGAGAAAGGTTAGATTCGAGTGACAGTCACCAACACACCCCCTCGTGCATGGCTGACCCCTTCACTTCATACGACGCAGCCTGACATTGGCGCCGACTGGGCAAACACCTGTATTAACGAGTATTTCCAACGGACGGGTGTAGGAAGAGACCCCATATCTTGTAACGAGTGTGTGATCCCCTTATACAAGGATTATTCTGCTAGCCTTACTCTTATCTGTGCTTGACATGGGTCAGGTTGCTTAAGATGAGACAACCAACCAGCGTAATGAAAGTGCTAGGGTAGCCCGACATACCCAAGCTATCTTGACTTTTTTTTGTACAGGATTTTCAATGGACTCTACTACAGTCCGTCATATTCATTATGTTTTGTAGCGAGATATCTTCCTATCACTGAATAGCGGGACGATATGTTGAGTTCTGTCCAGAGGCCTGTGGACAGGCTGTAACATTCGTTAATCATTTGTCAGAATCTGGTCGCAGCTGAACCAAATATTCTTATACTGTTGGCATCCATTTCCAGTCGGGCCCGACGTTTGATTCCAGTATCCACATACGTCGTCGCTTCGGTCCCAGCCTACATTGCAGATGCTGCCCTGTCCTGCTCCTCCCTTTACCGTCATCTCTCCTACAATTGGTCCCGGACCGACCGGGAAGTCGCCTTCAAGGTACTGATGTTTTGAGTTTTGATCCTTCCCAGGGACCCACCTAAGAAGGCTTGTTAGCAAAGTGAAGAAATTGGGTCGCTTGAAAAGCTGGCGAGAACCGGCCGTAGCGAGGACGTACATTTTGCAATTACAGTGGTCGTAGCGAGGACATCTTTTATCGATAGTGCCGTCCTCGTTACGTTTGCAACGGTACAATGGATTAGCCAGTGCCGACAGTGTCGCTGAAAGAAGAAGCGTTATAGTGAGGTTGAGCTTCATGGTGAGGGTGGGTTTTGGAGTAGCGTTCTGGTAAAGTGATACGGAAGATGGTCCGGTTCAAGTGCGCTGATCCGGCGATGATACATGCCTTTTTATCTTGGCTGTATTCAACAGTGACTGAGCACGGAAATAGCCGATGTCTAGTTTTTCAACGGCTTATGGGATATTGTTGGCTTACATATCACAGGGGTGATTGTTCGAGTCGAACCGTGGTGACGAAGGGTAAATTAACTGTATATTCATCTCTGCGTAAGGTGGAAAAGAGAGGTTCCAAACGTAGATTAGAACGTTAGTTGAAAGCTGATATAGAGGCCCTCATATGGCCCCTGTGCTTGCGCTGACTCGAGGTCGAATTGGGCTTCCAATCCGACAGATATATTGCAGCAGGGATCCTAACAGGTTTAACAAATCAATGAGTAGTACAACTCAACGCTATTGACTACCTGGTTAAGATATCTGCATTATCCGGTTAATATCTCTCGGCAGAAAGGTGCTATACATATTACTTTCACTGAGACCCCTCTTGACAAGACTACGTACGGTTGATCACCGAAGCCTTAACAACCTCAGAACTCATAGACATAGCTTCCCCGGGTTAAAGGGAAGATGGGCAAAATACTTTTATCTGCTCCTTCACCCTAAATTATTCACGCAACTGATCAACACCATCAAAAATTGCCCCGCAATCTTTTGATTTATCAAGAAGATCAATTAAGAGTTTGCCAAAACTGACCCTACATGATGAAATCTCCCCTGTCAGGTGCCCAGCCTGACTCAGGGGGCCCACCAGAACCCCTGCTGGGTATGTAAGGAATAAGGGCACAGACTAACCGTACAGACTATCCGTAGAGAAGGGCAGATTTGATCGTTCGTCACACTACACACCTACGTGGGGCTGGCCTTCCACACGTCTCTCACTTCACGCCATGCCCCTGACATCCCCCATGGTTAGCTCTGCTTCGGCTTGTGGTATGGAACCATCGCCCTAGTCGCGAAGTAAAAGTTGAAGCTAACAAGTATGCCCTGAACTCTCACAACGCAGAACTCGGGATAGATCTGCATGCGCGCCCAAGCTGCGGAAGTTCGTATTATCAGAAAGGTAATGAAGCACGCAAGATCAATTCCAGTCCGGATATGGAGGTGCCGTTCAAAAGCTTAGCTGAGGCTGCTTAAATAATCCCAACACAGACAAGAATTCACACTTGTAACAATATTTTGTTATTTGTAATAAGAAATTATAAAAGTGTGGACGTTCTTAAAAGAATACCCTCAGGGATGTAGTAAGGTTATTTTAATCTATAAAATAAACCCTCTATATTAATATTGTTAACCACGTGATATCCCTCTCTTTTCTTGGTACGCTAGTCAAACCTTTTGAACGGCACCTCCGTAGATTACACCCTCAACTCCTCAGGCTCATTGCCTGATCCGAGCGCCAGGCGTATGTTACCGTCTGACAAGGGAGTAAAAATGCTTGTTCACTCTCCTGCGGGGAAAGCATCTTAAAAATTGCTTCACTGGCGATGAGTAAGCGGTCCTTAATTGCATTCCGAAACCATGACGAAGAAGATTCGGTAATTTGCACCCCAATCGTTAACGGGATCTCCACTCCACATCCCTCACTGCTCAGCCCGAGTCGCCACTTCCAACACTGTCATAATGGGATTAATAAAAGGTAAATTTGTAGTCCTGATTTGGGCCTTCGCATCACTGATATCTTGCTACCCTGGAGTGGATGCAGATAAGCAGCTATCGTCACCGGGCACTCATATCTCCCACCCCTGAGCCACGACATCCAAACTCAGACTCGCAATCTAGTCCTTCATCTATGGTGAACCGCCCCAGGCTTCGTCTCGGGGGGCTTGAACAGTTATACTGCTCTACGCGCTGTACAAACGCACGTTAATGAATCAGCTGCTGACTCACACAACTCCTAGGTTCCATTACTTCATCTTCGCAGCAGAGAGCCACATCGCTTTTTGTATTCTCGCCCATCGCATTTCGATCCATCAAATGCTACTCGCCGGAAGTCGTCTCTTCTACCATTCATCTCTTCCAGCCGCCGGAATACTACACCGTTCTTGCTCGTCCTGGCAGGCCTGATATGTAGGATCATGACTTCATTCCCCGCCAATTCGAGTCAAGACCTCAAGATAAATACGAACGTTCTTTTTGGTTGCAAGAGACAAGGCATGCGTCATTGTAGAACAACTTCCTATCACATCATCAAGGCTCTACATGGAAGAGTCACCTCTACAGCGGTTCCTTACAGATGATTGACCCGGATCAAATTGACGATATGGATTTTGACCAGCATAAAGATGCGATGGATACGTGGTATATCCACGCAGTATTTGACTTACCTCTCTCCGAGCTACCTCTACAGCAAAATCATAAGAATTTAAACAAAATATGGACGAGCTTGGCCGTAACTCACCAGTACTCCTGCGTCCACAATTGTATATGTCTTCAGACCACGCCTAAACGATTTAGAGTGAGGGGCGTCCCTTGTGTCTCGCCAGTGACTGGCGGAATATTTTCTAGTGGCCAACCTTCTCCTATTGTTGCGCCGAGGCAAAGATTGACTGCTCTGGCTGCTCCGGCATACTTATGATTTCGGGCTCGCGCTGCCGAACTCATAAAAGTGGAACTTTTCTGAGATCTCATCCGGAATCTTGAGAGGCTATACTATCGCGAGACTCTTTCAGGGGTGCATCGATATTGAGCGTCGTCAGGAACAAGATGACCTAGCCTTCAGTTGCCCAATCACTGTTGTTGTAGAATGTAGACGTCATCGTCACATTGTGCAAGCGAAATTTGATAAGCTTGGGCATGCAAGTCAAGATTAGACTGGCATATTCCCTCTCTGGCGTGTAAGGTATTCATCAGTGGAAAACACCCGGCAATGAAAAGCATTGAGGACTTTCGCATTCACTCTGAATCCGGCGGTGGTATACCCTCCAAGCAGCCACCAACCTGGCATTCAACGGTCTTCCCGATCGTCCTCTGATAATGTTCAAATTCCGCGATCTGAACCTGTCTACCGCTTCTTCAGACCAATTTGGGAGACTTTGGCTGATGTGAACTGGGTCGATGGCGCCTAGCGAGCTTGAGGACATCACATTCCTCCTACATTGTCTAACTCCAGTTCTCTTGAGCACAATGTCCTAGTCAACCACTGCAACTATGTTGTATCCGGAAGACTAAGCTTGTAGCACCATCTATAGTATCTCGATACTGCAACGCAAACTAACAACACAAATTATTATTTGTTACGCAGTCCACTCTCTTTTGGACCTACCTCAGGTACACGGTCAATCTCATCACACGAGCGCTTCGCTCCATTCCGAAGATATCCGCGTCACATTCAAATAGGGGTAGCAATGTTGGAGAAACATCATCAAATCCGTGATATCATTCAAACGCTGTCAAATCCACCCAAGTCCCCCTTCAGTCCAAGGACAAGCTTTTTTTTTTTCGAACCCTCGAGTAGAGTACACATCACCCTTTCCCCCATCACCGCGAGCTCCTCTCGGCTACGTTTTGTACAGTCTTGCACCTTACAACTTGGAGAACACAGTCGGCACGCTACCGCCCATCTCGACGAGCGTGCTCTTATTCCGTACCCACGCCTCGAGACCCTTGCGCCCGTTCTCCACGCCCACGCCACTCGACTTCCACCCGCCCACCGCCATCTCCGCAGGCGACTCGCCCCACGTGTTCACCCACGTGATACCAGCCTCGAGTCGCTGAATCACGCTGTGGCACTGGTCAACGTCCCGGCCAAACACACCGGCGGCAAGCCCGACGTCCGTCTTGTTGGCGCGCTCGACGGCCTCGTCGACGGTATCGTAGGTGAGGATGCTCATGACGGGGCCGAAAATCTCCTCCTTGACAATGGTCATGTCGTCGGTGCAGTCCGTAAAGACGGTCGGCTGGATCCAGAAGCCGGCCTGGTAGGCCGCCGGCAGGCCCTTGGGCTGCGTCGCGCCGCCGCACAGCAGCGTGGCTTTGTCCTCCATGACGCCCTTCCGGACGTACGCCTGCACCTTTTCGAGGTGCGTCTTGCTGTTGAGAGGTCCAAAGTTGGTGGCCGGGTCAAACAGGTCGCCGGCGCGGACGTACTGGATCTTCTCCAGCACGAGCTTCTCAAACGCGGCCTTGATGGCCTTGGGGACGAAGACGCGCGTGCCGTTGGTGCAGACCTGGCCAGAGCTGTAAAAGTTGGCGAGCATGGCGCCGTCGACGGCCTGCTCGACGTCGCAGTCGGGCAGGACGATGACGGGGCTCTTGCCGCCGAGCTCCATGGTCACGTACTTCATGCCTCCCGCCGCGGCGCCCGCGACCTTTTTTCCCGTGCTCACCTGGCCCGTGAAGCTGACCTTTGCGATCTCGGGGTGTGCCGTCAGCTGGGCGCCGACGTCGCCGGCGCCGTAGACGACGTTGAAGACACCATCCGGCACGCCGGCATCGCGGTAGACGGAGGCGAGGTACTCTGCGTGCAAGGGCGTGAACTCGCTGGGCTTGTAGACCATGCAGTTACCGGCGGCCAGGCAGGGCGCCGATTTCCACAGGGCGATCTGGATGGGGTAGTTCCATGCGCCGATGCCGGCGCAGACGCCGAGGGGTTCCTTGGTGGTGTAGGCCCAGGCGGAGGGTCTCAGGCGGAAGGACTCGCCGTTGAGGCCGCCCGAGGCGACGAGGTTGGCGTAGTACTCGAGGACGTCGGCGCCGGTGACGACGTCGACGTACTGGGTCTCGGAGAAGGCCTTGCCCGTGTCGAGGGTCTCAATCTTGGCCAGCTCGTCGTTGCGCTCACGCAGGAGGGCGACGGCGCGGAGGAGGATGCGGGCGCGCTCGATGGGCGGCGTGGCGGACCAGGAGGGGAAGGCCGTCTTCGCGGCGTCCACGGCGGCGTTGATGGAGGCGGCGGAGGAGGTGTGGATGGTGCAGACGGGCTTCGCCGTCGCGGGGTCGATGGACTGGAACGTGCCTGGGGATTCCGTGTCCGGTTGGGGCTTCCCCGCATAGAAAGTGTGACGATCCTCCTCCTGCTTCTGCTGCTGTGGCGCCATTTTTGATAATGAGGTTTTACTTTGGGTTTTAGTTACTGGTTGGATGGTTCCTATTTCCTGGGGAGGGGTAGCGAAAAAAATAAAATAAAACAAAGAGACTAATGCCAGGAAACGAATGGTACACTACAGACGGGAAGGAATTTCGGCAAGGTAACGGGATGGGAAAACGGGGTATAACGGGATGCGAGACAAAGGTTCAACAGGGCGATGCCGGGGGTGTTAGGATGTCGATCGGGGGGTACGGCGACACGGAGGACGGAGGCGTGCAGTTGCAGGCTTGGAGGGAAATTTTTCGACGGTCGTCCAGATCGGAGGGAGGTCGGGATTGTACTACGGAGGAGACGCCGGGGACCTTATCTCAAGTTCAGTTCACCAGTGTGGGTAATGGCCTGGCAAGCCGGGGTGTTGCAGATTTGCCGGGAGACACCCCTGTAGACCCACTCCGTCGGCGGTGTGATGTCATGGACGGGACCCGTAGGTACGTCACTGGCCCCAACCCCACCCGGATGCAACAGTTTTACCCCCATAAAATTCAGTCTCCAACACGATGTGAAGTGGTGCCTATGTACCTGACGGACCACGGTGCGTGCGGTGATTGAAAAAAGAGGGAAGTTGCCTCCACTCAAGAAGTTTCAGCCTTTAGGGCCTCTTGGAGATTGGAAATTTTCTTCCTGCATCTCTCACCACCCTGTCTTTGTTGTTAATGGGACATGCAGACACTGCCAAACTCTAATAGACCAACTCAAAAAAAAAAAATGTGGCTGGCTTCTGCAGGGCCGTCAGATCCGTTCTTATCCCGGGTCCGGCCGTCAAAGTCGAACGATCACCCGCGCAGCCGCGACTACAGGGGGCACTTCAGCAGCGAACTAGGTGGTTCTCATTGGCTACCCAGCCGGGTGGGCGAGCCACAATCGGGAAAAAGATACGGCGGGCACGGTGCAAAAGATAGACTAGATACGGGCGATGCGACATAGAGAGAGATTTCCAGATACACAGATATCGCCAAAGGAGTCTAGACTGAGCGATGAGCCGCTTTGTCTATCTCGGTGTGTCTCCTAAGGTACCCTGCCTCCACGGCTTTTTGAAGGCTAGGCTCTATTTTGACCGTCGGCGATAGCGACGAGTTCATCAGATCATCTTGGAGGCAACGGATAGGAGAGTTTGCATTTGACATCAGACAAGGCCCTTTTGATAGTGCCATACGGGGTATCGCAAGGTACATTGTAATTCTTGGAGCAGACCTGGAAGTTTGCCGACAGAGAGTCAGGGCCAAGGTCAAGGTTGCCTTGGCATGCCCAACCCGGGCTAGACAACTCGGCAACTCGGCGGATACCCCGGATGACGCCGACGGGTGATGAAGGGGGGTTGTCACTCATTCGTGGTGGTGTGTAGTCAACCACTCACCTTCTGCCACCTCAGCCGCGGGCGAGGCGATAGGTCAGACGGGTAGAGGCGGCTGGGCGAGACTCGAGTCGTCGACGGACTCAACGCCGTGTCACCGAGACAGGGCTATTATCGACGGATAGAATCAGAAGCTTAGCGCAGGATATGGCATGGGACAGTTTGGGGAATGTCGGGTGCAATTCTTGCATATGCAGCACACTGGTATGTCTCAATTGCCTAGGATACCAAATTGAAGGTGTGACGGGTCGTTCATGTGTGCAGTCGGGACTCAGGCCCAACATGCCTCAGAGGCACAACGAAGAGGAGTCGAACAAATGCAAGTGAAATTAGTAGATGCGTGAAGCTACGCTGGGTGGGCATCCCGCATTAAACGGATCGAGGTATCCGTATATTGGCCGGGCAAAGCAGGCAGAGTCGAGTCGTCATGATTGGCCCGTGTTATTCAAGAGCATTGCGGTAATTGACTGCCTCTGGCCATTATTCGTAATTCTTTTTCAACGACGTCGGACAGTTTCCACTAGAGTGGGCATTCGAGAAGGACGAGAAGGATTTGGCGTGCCTGGGAAGCGCGGTCTACGCCTTCCCTTCCCGGGCGGCGACCAAAAAAAAAGAAAAAGGCTGCCAGCTTTTTGACGGTACCGGAGCACGTCTTCGCCAACATCCCTGATTGGGGCCTGCAGCGTGCATGTTGCTGACAATGTTGGCTGCTAGGGGACCAGGAGACGTTAGCTCGGGGTCGCTTAGCCTGGTTTGGGACTGTCGGACCAGTTACAGACCCTGGAATTTTGAAAATCCGGCCATGATTGCTGACGAAAGCAAGGATTGCAGCGCTGGGACAGGGGGTGATGAAGCAAAAAATAGAAAGAGAGTTGGGTGAGAAAAGTAGGTATCCGTTAGGTATGTACGTGCGGATACAAAGGAAAGAAGAAAAGAAAAAAGATAGGGCCGGCAGAAAACGGCCAATTGTCCAATGAGACGTCGCCTCCCGCGCGGTCTCGCGGTCCTACGTCCTGATCTGTGATGCCGCACCCACGGTGACCCGCCTGCCAATTGGTGAAGACAGCGCGGAGGCACGGGCAGGTGGCAGGCAGCTAGGTACAAGCGTGATCAGAGACTTGTACAGCGACCCGGCGAGTCAGTCTCAGACTCTCAATGCCCTCGATACCCGCTTTCTTTCAAGGGCCCCACCACCCACTTTCGCGGGGTCCGTCTCCACTGGCCTGCCCTGCGCCTTGTCCGCCTGCCGTCGTCGTTGCTGGCGCCGGCGCTGGCGCTGGTCCTGGTGCGATTGAGGTCGGTCGGTCGGTACCTACCTTCCACGCGTGAATAATTTTTCTCAAGCGGCGGCCGAGAGGAGGGAAACGAGGCAAGCTCTTTCTGGTCTGCTTCTGTGTCTCCGAGGAAGGGCCAACCAAGGATGCGGATGGGGCCTGCCTCGTCGTGTCTCCACGGTATCCTGCTCCGACATGCCGACTTGCCATTGAACATTGATCATTGATAATGCGGCCGAATTTCCACTTATATCGGTAGCTAGAGAACCTCCTTGATTACTACTTCTTTCTTTCCATCTCCATTCCCCTTGGTGTGACATTTCTCTCTTTCTCTCATCCCAACATCTACTCCAATCTCACCCCAAGATCGCCCGCGCGTTCCTTGGCTGTTTTACCCCTCTGTACATACATTCCCCGTGTGTGCAAGTAGAGAACGAGCTACCCCTCATCGTGCTTATTGGCCGGGCGCCCCGACATCTCACTGTTTGAATACACTCATCCTCCTTATCCGCAAAAATGTCCACCACGCAGCTCCCCGTCTCCGACGTCGACCGCTACGACTATGTCATTGTCGGCGGTGGTACCGCCGGCTGCGTTATCGCCTCTCGCCTGGCCGAGTCCCTCCCCCAGAAGCGCATCCTCTTGATTGAGGCTGGCCCCAGCGACTTCATGGACGACCGCGTGCTCGACCTGCGCAAGTGGCTGAACCTCCTCGGCGGTGAGCTCGACTACGACTACGGCACCACTGAACAGCCCATGGGTAAGCTTCTTCCGCTTCCGCCACCTCTTCCCTCTCGAGACAGCTCACTGACGCGACTCCCTTCTTACAGGCAACTCTCACATCCGCCACTCTCGCGCCAAGGTGCTCGGTGGTTGCTCATCACACAACACCCTCATCTCCTTCAGACCCTTTGAATACGACCTGAAGATCTGGCAGTCTTTGGGTGCCAAGGGATGGACCTTCCACGACTTCATGCGCCTCATGGACAAGCTTCGCAACACCGTCCAGCCCGTCCACGCCCGCCACCAGAACGAGCTCTGCCTCGACTGGGTCAACTCCTGCTCCTCCGCCCTCAACATCCCCGTCCTCCACAACTTCAACAAGCATATTGCCCAGGACGGCGCCCTGAAGCAGGGTGTCGGTTTCTTCTCCATCTCCTACAACCCCGATGATGGCCGCCGGTCTAGCGCCTCGGTCGCCTACATCCACCCCTTCCTCCGCGGCGACGAAAAGCGCCCCAACCTTACCGTTCTCACCAACGCTTGGGTCTACAAGCTCAACATCAAGGGTGACACCGTCACCGGCGTCAACCTGACCCTCCAGGACGGTTCCAAGCGCACCATCACCTCCAAGAAGGAGACCATCCTCGCCGCTGGCGCCGTCGACACCCCTCGGCTGATGATGCTGTCCGGTGTCGGTCCCAAGCAGCAGCTCAGCGACCTCGGCATCCCGGTCATCCACGACCTGCCCGGTGTCGGTGAGAACCTCCAGGACCACCCCGAGTCCATCATCATGTGGGAGCTCAAGAAGCCGGTCCCTCCCAACAAGACCACCATGGACTCCGACGCTGGTATCTTCCTCCGCCGCGAGGCCCCCAACGCCGGTTCCAAGAAGACCTTCTTCAACCCCGACGGCATCCCCGACGGCGACATTGCCGACGTCATGATGCACTGCTACCAGATCCCCTTCACCCTCAACACAGGCCGCCTGGGCTACGACGAGCCCAAAGATGGCTACGCCTTCTGCATGACCCCCAACATCCCCCGCCCCCGCTCCCGTGGCCGCCTCTACCTGACCTCGGCCGACCCCAACGTCAAGCCCGCCCTTGACTTCCGCTACTTCACCGACGAGGAGGGCTACGACGCCGCGACCCTCGTCTACGGCATGCGCGCCGCCCGCAAGGTCGCCGAGCAGGCTCCCTTCAAGGACTGGATCGCCCGTGAGGTCGCCCCCGGCCCCAAGCTCCAGACCGACGAGGAGCTCAGCCTGTACGCCCGCCGCGCCGCCCATACCGTCTACCATCCTGTCGGAACGACAAAGATGGGTGACGTTCGCAAGGACCCGCTCGCCGTTGTCGACGAGCGCCTCAACATCAAGGGCCTCAAGCGGGTCCGTATCTGTGACGCTGGCATCTTCCCCACTATCCCCACCATCAACCCCATGTTGACCGTCTTGGGTTGCGCCGAGAAGTGTGCCGAGATGATCATCGAGGAGGCCCAGGAGACTGCCCGTCTGTAAAAAAAAACCCCAAAACTTTTGTCAGAACTACCAAAGAAAGCGTTACCATGTGAAGGAGATGATTTGAAAAGCATTTCTTTGTTTATTTTTGAGAGTTAGCTATCAGGCATTATACCAAATGATATTATGACTATGAACATTCTTTTCTCACTCCATGTTCCTCGTGTCTTACTTGAAGTGTGATCGTTTTCTGCGAGACGGAAGACATCGCGTGTTGCCTTCGGTTGGTGGCACCGAGAAACTCCGACAGGACACCCACATATCCACCATTGTGCATGAAAAGTTTTTTTTGTTGAACTTGCAGGAAGGCAATGAAGGCCAGGCAACTGAGCGATCCTTTAATCCAATTATAAGATTCCGATGCTGATTGTATGATCGGACTTTCCATGCATCGGGGCTGTCCACGACGTAGTTGTCCTCGGGCATTATCCGGCAATTGGGTCGTCGGACTGAATTGGATTGATGTTCCCCCACATGGAATTTCCATTGGCGGCCTCGAAAATAATGTCATTCAACCGCAGATGCCGCACCGCAGATGGGGTTTCCAGTTTCCACGACCATGATACATCACTAAACCCAAATGAACAGTCCGAATGTCTGAATGCCCAAGCAAAGTTTTCCAATCGAGGTGTGGCCAAACGTACCTCTCGTTGGGGGGTCATCCAGTACTACTCTGTATCTAATCAAAAAATCCCGGTGGTATGGTGTAGTGCTCCATCCGAATCTGCAAGGGTTGCGACGATCAGCATAAACAAGGCCGTGGATTGCTTGCCACCTTTTCCGCGGCAGCTACCGCCTACTTACAACGGACATGTCGACCTCGATGATTGGTTCCAGGCAAAAGTACTCCGGACCTCTTTGGCATGACTTACTGACTTGAACCCCTTTCTAGACCAGAATGGAGCGAGAGCTTGTTTTGCGGTGGCGAAATTTGGATAGAGGATCTTGGCGGGGACTGGACATACGCTTGATTAGTAATTTGTAACGTTGTGTATAGCAATAAGTTGTCCCTCTTTTGTCTACTTCATTGCGTCCTCGGGATGGGTACTCACGGGCGTCTTAGTTTGTGTTGCGAGCCATTGAGCTAGAATATTGAATGCAATATTAACATAAACCCAATTTTTAATGTGTCTACAAATCCAACTGTTTCGTCTGTGTGAAGTGTTTTTAGCATTTTACTATAAACTGCAAAACTTTTTGCGTAAGACTGAGGCAGAAAATGGGGAAGAAAGAAGTGACCTTGATAGTCAACATCTTTGAATGCTGTCTATCCGTCGTTTACACGCCTAGGAGCTGGGTTTTCTTCAATAGCATCTGTCTCATTCAATATAGAAGGAACGAGTGCCAATATTCCTCTCGGGACCGTTAGACCAATTAGGCACGGTTTTGGGGGAGTGGTTTGCTTTTTGAGGGTTAGCATCGACTAGCACTGTGTAAAGAAGACCTTTTTCTTCAGTATCAAGAGCTATGCTCCTTTGGAAGTTTGCATGTGTAAAAGACAAACTCTCGATCCTGTTCTAACTATGCAAGAACGGTCTGCTCTTTCTAGTTGACTGGCTGAGGCAAACAACATGGTAGTTCCGTTTCAGGATGATGTCGGACTGTTCAGGTCCCGGGTATGTCCAGCTGCAAACTTTTGATGTCAGCAATATTACTGTAAACAATTTAATCGCGACTTTGGCCGCTGGGAATCCCATTTTGTATGCTCGCGGTCAATAAAAACAAATCTAGAGAGTATGTAGTCTAGGGAGTATATATATGCTTCATGAATGGCAGCATGTCATCATAATAAATACAAGGAATTTTCAACCCCCATTTCTCTTCTTTCTATTCTTTTTTGATTTCTGATTTACCCATTCGGGACTCCGATCATCAGGGTGGTAAGGCATCACCTTCAATCTACCCCTCCTTCAGACAATCGCCATCCACACACAAACGCTCGCTCATGCTGCGCAAATGCTAGCCTGGCGACCAGCTCCCTTGGCAACGACACTCGGCACATCAGCGGCGGCGTCGAGGGTGTACTCGTAAAACGTCCGGGGGTCAAAGACGGGACCGGCGTTTCTGGCCGTGCTGCCCGTGGTGCTCTCGAAGACGTTTCCCGTGGCGCTGAGCTTGGCGGTGGCGTCGAGCTGGATGGGGTTCTGGACCTGGTCAAAGTAGCAGTTCTCCATGCGCATCTCCGTCTTGCCGCGGGCGTAGTGGCCGTACGAGGTCTGGCCGACGAGGTAGTTGTTGTAGAGGTGGGCGTGCTTCACGTTGTCGACTGAGGGGTTGCGCTGGGTGGTTTGGTCAAAGTAGTTGTGGTGGATTGTGATTTCCGCGTCGACGTTGTCGGTCCAGCCTGGGAGATGTTTGTCATGAGTTTTTGGACGGAGGGTGACCGTAGGATATGGGGAAAACTTACCAATGCCAAAGGCCTTGTTGTGGTTGCGCAGGATGGTCCAGGACACGGTCAGGAAGGTGGTGTCCTTGCGGCTGTCGATGAGACCGTCGCCGCCCCTCTCGAGGTGGACGTGGTCGATCCAAATGTTGGTGCTGTTGTCCATCTGGATGCCGTCAAAGTCTTGGGTCTTGCCTTGCTTGTCACCCTCGACGTAGGTGTTGCCTAGTTTATCCATATGAGTATTTTTTCTTTCTTTTTTTGTCCCCATACGAGACATCAGACCCTCGATATATACTCACCAATCTTGATGTTGCGGAAGATGATATTCTTCTGGTTCTGAACGTTGAAACCACCTTGGTCAATCTCGGCAGTGTCACCGAGGCCGACAATAGTCTTGTCGGACGACACCTTGATCTCCTTGCCCTTGGGAGTGATGGTGATTTTGCCCGAGACCTTGATGACGTACTTGCCAGAGGCACTGGCGTACTTTTCGAGATCGGCCTGGGTCTTGACGGTGACGACCTCGCCGCCCTTGCCACCGGTGGTGCCGCCGTTCAGGGAAGCAAAACCGTCGGGGGTACCGCTGCAGTCATCATCCGCAGCCGCAGCCTGGGGAGCCGGTGTGGGGGAGGCCTTGACGACGGTCTGGAGAGTGGTGGGCGTGGCCTTGGAGTCGGCGACGGCAGGCTCGGCGACGGCAGCCGACTCGGAGGTGGATCTGGCGGTGCTTCCGCTGGTGTACTTGGAGTCGATCCAGGAGGTGGAGCCGAGAATGTCACCGAGCTTGACGGCGGCACTGATCTTCTTGGAGAAGCTGGCGCGGGTGCCGCTGGCGCCCTTGCCGGTGTTGGCGTACTCTTGGTAGACGACGTTGTCGGTCGGGTTGGACCCCCACTTGGACCAGCCTGCCGCGTTGACGACGGAGCCGAGGTTGGAGTTCTGGACGACGACGCGGGCAAAGGTGCGCCAGGGGCGACCGAGGAAGGTGTTTCCGTCGCCGACGCCCGAGAGGGCCTTTACGGTGGACTTGTTGATGACGTACCAGGACGGGTTGCTCTCGGCGTCGCGGCCGCTGGCGGTGATGTAGCCCTTGCCGCTGATGGCGATGGTGCAGGCCTCGAACCAGGCAATGGCTCTTTGGCCAAAGATGAAGTCGGTGGCGCCCTCGATGTACGAGTTGTGGAAGTAGTGCTTGCCCTGGTTGGAGAGGACGGTGTCCTGGTACCCCTTGGCTTGGATGCCGTAGTACCCCTGCTGGTTCCCGTAGGCGCTCAGGGCGATGGCCTGGACGCCTTTACCGCGCGAGTTGACAATGTTGATGTTGTAGACTTTCAGGTTGTCGTTCTTGGCCCGGAATGTGCCGGATGCGTCATTGTTGCCGGCCTCGTCGGCGCCAAGGCTGTTGGTGATGGTGACCTGGTTCTTGGAGTAGTCCTGGTCATTGGCGGTGTAGCCGTAGATAGTGAGGGCGCCCTTCTTGGCCGGGATCAGAACCTGCTCGTTGTAGGTGCCCGGCTGGATAAAGATGACGGCGCCGCTACTGGCGGCGTCGACAGCCTTTTGGATGGAGGTATACTTGCCCCCGGACTTTGCAACGACAAGAGCGCCGGAGGGGGGCGACGTCCGGGCCGCGCCGAATGCGCCGGCCACCAGGGACGACAGCAAAACAAGGGAAGAGGCAAGCATTGTTCCTCAAGGGGGGAAGAAATCGATATGGGAGAAGACAATGAATAGATTCCAAAGGACAAATGAGTGGAAATGGGAAGAACGAACGGCTTCGAAACGAAGTTTGAGAAGTGCAACAACAATCAAGAAGCAACAAAGACTATACACATTCAACTGGGAACACCTCGCCATTTTCTACTCGACACTCTACGGAGCAACCTGAATGGATCGTCGACTCTTTGGTAAGGCCTCCTCCTGAAGGAAGCGATCCTTGGCAAAAGTCTATCTGTCCCTCAATTCGTTCATTGCGCCAACTCGTTTCTGCCCATGCATGTATCTTGGCAATCCGCGCCCACGATGATCCAATAAGATCAATCCAGCTCTAGCGAAGCCCGCCCGCGCGACTGTCGGGGTGTCTAGGTTTTTTTTTTAACGAGATGGCGCCAAGAGACTCAGGAATCGACCAGTATGTATATTTGCAGCAGAGCGACCGTTGACCTGCATGCTGCGGGATGTAAGCGTCCTTGGGATCCGCCGCACGGAAATTGCACTTCTGTTTCTGGGCGCGTCAACGGCGAGTTTCAGGGGGGCGGGAGCTCAGAGCTGCGCCGTGTTTGCGCATGTTTCCGAGACTGCGAGCCCGTAGCCGCCGGTCCGCCGTGGTCCAAAATCAGTCGTTCGGGCGGTTGACCTGACTCCGAGTGGGCAGAAGATCGTCTGACGGGTGCCCCCCCCCCCTTTTGGAGCTCAAGCAGGGGTTTTTGGAATCCAAGCTTATGCTTAGTACAGAGGCACGTTAGTGGGCCTGTTACCCGTTTAGAGGCGACTCCAAGGTCTTGGTACTGCGATGTAGCGGAGAGTGTTTCCAACTAGGAGAGCAGATCGTGGGCAAACATATCGGTTCCTGCATTTGGCAAGCTAAAGTTGGAAGAATACGAATATGGCGCACGCAGTTGGTTGAGAGTGGTTGACCTGAGAAGCCATGTGGGAAAGGGCACTTCCCTCGTATTGAAAGCGAATGCTACGTCAACGGCCAGCCTCAGCGGCGAACGGGGTACTTGTGACGCCCGATTCGAATGTGATTAGTTGTGCAGAATTCGGTTGACAAATATGCGGCCGATAGACTCTTTACAGCTCCTACAAACTTGAGTTTCATTCTCCAACCAACTACTTAAAGATGGCCATGAGAGTGTATTTTGCCGCTCAGCTTTTGCGCACCATAATGAACAAAACAAAAATCGTCTTTTTTTTCGCCCCTACTGTATTTTTCTGTTGTCTCTCCTCTGAATTTGACCAAAACCTCGGAAGATGCGGCGGCCAGATTCAAATCCGAGTACATTATCTACGTGAAACGAGGTTGCTTGGCGCTCATATATAGTCCCGTTTCCTCTTTATTGAACTTTCAAGTCAAAGAAACCGAGGATATGACTAATGCTACATGTCGAGGGATAAGAGCTGGCTAAATGTTGCACCAATGAGTTGTGTGACTGGAATCGCCCCAGTGGAATATAAGAGCGACAAGTACTCTATAGATCTATAAGTTTGGCATAAGCCTTGAAGAAGACGCATAAACTTGAACAATTCTCGAGACGAAGAGAGGCAGCCTCTTGTCCACGATCAGGAGATCCGAGAGAAGAACATCTCTCACTCGTTTTGCAAACTGACAAGTGACGTATGCTCATTTCTTCCTAAGCATACAATGGTGGCTACTAACCGTGACTCCCGATGTTGCATACATGTACTCGGCAGAAACACGATGCCTCGGTCGCTCAAATCATCTCAAATCAAATATCTCACAAACACGGCCCAAGCACTAGCAATGATGGCAATCAGTAGGCCAAACGTCAAAGTAGTGAACCACTTCTTCGACGTCCGTCTCGTCAACGGGTCCGCCTGTCTGTCCACAATCACAGCCTCCCTCGCCTGTCTCTGTTTCCTGGTCAAGGTCATGCCCTTGCCCAAGAACCGATAATCGACAAAGATGTACGACAGCCCCAAAACAAAAGCCCAAGCCTTGATGGCAATCGCGACGGTCAGGACCTGGGAGTACCCGTTCCCCTCCGTACCGTCTTGGAGCGCGCCAAAGACGACATCCATCTAGAAACTTGTCGTTAGTACGTCTTCCACCTTGCTGCCCAAGTCCAAGGGCCACGCAAGATCTCGGGAGGAGGGTTTTCCAACTCACAATAGTCGACCCCGAGTTGTTAAAAGCCCGCCACACCCCAAACGCCGTTCCAATCTTTGCTTGGTCGGCCACCAGGAGCGGGATGCAGATCTGCAAGGGCATCGAGTTGATCACGCCCGCCAAGCTGGAAAACACGAGCGCCGCGAGCGGGTGGACGTCTGTGAAACCCAACATGGAGCAAGCGATAATCCACAGCACAGGCGCCGCCGCCACGTAGTGGAACCGGTGTCCGTACTTGTCGATGGCGAGGCCGACAAAGGGGCTCAGCACGATGGGCAAGATCTTTTGCGCCGTGGAAAGATAGCCCGCCACCGCCTCCGTGTACCCCTTCATGAAGATGATGTCGGCCGAGCTGGTGCTGAACCCGCCCGCGGCACCGCTCTGGAGCAGCTGCGTCGCGGGGAGCATGAGGTAGGCCCAGGGCAGGGCGAAGAGCGCGTCCCAGGAGAAACGGCGCCGGTCCGACAGGTTCTGCTGCTCAGCGATGGCTTGGGCCCGACCTGATGTCAGTCGGAAGCGTGGCGGGACGGCGAGGCGCTCAAAGGTCACGTAGGCCACGTTCACCGCCAGGGAGAAGCCACAGAAGAAGACGGGGATCCAAAAGGTCCAGCCGTACCAGCCCGTTCCGTCACGGATGGGGATGGCTACCATGCCCGAGACGAGACTTATGGTATTGGCAATGGCACTTTCGAGACCAAAGGCGAAGGCGAGGCCTGATGCGCCGAACCAGTGGTAGAAGAACTTTGAAACCCCCCCGTCAGTCAAACATACCCCGATATGACTGTATCATGACTATTTTTCCTTTCTCCGGATACACAGCTCGCAACTCACCTTTTGCGTAGCCGAATCAAGCACCGCGATACCGAACCCCATGAGCACATGCCCGCTCACGAGAACTCTCCACAGCCCAACCTGCACGCCCGCCGCAGCAACCACGGACCCGACAAGGATCACGGCGGTGCAGCATAGCGTGACGAGGTTGGGCCCCCACCAGTCGAGCACCAGCCCGCCCGCGATGGGGAACACGGTGTTGACAAAGGCGTCGGCGCTGCTGATGACGCCAAACTGCGCGTTGTTGACGCCGAGCTCGTTGCGCAGCGTGTTCTTGAGCGGGCCCAGGGCCGAGCCGGTCCAGGTGTGTCCGATGGGCAGAGAGACGACGCAGAGGAGGGCGATCCATTTGTAGGACCAGGGGATCCTCTGCAGGGTCTCGTCGTCGTTGTCGATGGGGAGGTCGGCCGGCGAAATGCCGAGGGTTTGGATGTTGATGTCGGGCGTCTTTTCTGCGTCTGAGACGAGGGCTGGCGCCCTTGGAGTGTCTTGCATATTGATGAGGGGTGCAGTCTAGTCAACTAGTCAAGTCTCCTAATCTTCAGAGGAATCAAAGATACGGAATCATCTGCATTTAAAGATCCAGCAACAGACTTTTGTATCGATTGAGCTTCCCTTATGCCTCACAAAAGCGTCGGGGAGAAAGCCGAGCGTCTTGCAAACATCGCCACTATTTCCTGCTATCTTTGCATCTTATCTGATCCATCTGACAGGCGTCGTGATCTGATAAAAATGTCGCAAACTCCATCTTGGCGCTCAACGTGCCTATCACGTCCCTCGGCGTCTTGGTATTCTGGCCTTGGCGCTCACTGTCGTACCCATATCAACACTTGGCATCGGTCCTTTACAGCGTCGCGAGTCTTGGCAACAAGTGCCAATGACGCCCAAAAAAACACCGATTTGGCGGCTCTGAACCCTCCAAGCTCTTTTGCTAGGTAGGGTGTTCTTTTCAATAGTCTATTCTCGGTCTCTTGGGTCTCCATTGAAAGTTTCTGCCTCATGACTCGGAACAACATTTGTGAAAACTCAATCCTTCGTGCGTACTATAATGTCTCATCAAGATAGTGTCTGAAGTTGACTGGAATACGGCTTTAGTTAAAGCCCATACACCACCACTGTACCCTTGGGACAGGGTTTTCGCCACGGCTTGATCAGGCATCTGCCGCAAAGCAGAAGAGATGCATCTAGGGAAGGGCCTAGGGGGTCATGTATGGACATCAAATGGCTGGTTAAATGCCATGTCCTCTGCTCAAGCAGTTTGAAGGCTTGATGCCATCTCCCATTGGGTCAATATGAGTTTCCCGACGTTGAGTTTCTCCTAGTAAATGCAATAGCAAGCCACCTTATTAGGCAGTAGTAGCTTTGCGATCCTCAAATCTATTTAACAAGCCAATCGTCCAATCGCACCACGTGTCTCGACTCTTCATCAAAACTAGCGTCTCGTTACAGAGGATTCTTTTCTAACCATTGGATAATTCATCGGACACTCTTCATAGGCCAAGGCAAGGATATCTGAATTGGTGAAGGGCGGCTATCTCAAAGACGTGATGGACCGTAATCAACGAAACGAAGTATCAAAGTGTCTCAATCGTCCGTAAAGAGACGCCCAAAAGCAAGATTATCCTTTTTACTTCAAAGGTAAGTACCAGTACAAACCTTTCTACTGGTCTTAGAGTCTTTGTGTCTGAGAGAAGAAGGACGCTGCAATTTCACACATGTGAATATCGGGAATTTGTGCCAATGTTCTCCATTTCGAAACCTAGTATACTTCATGTTGTGACGATACCGGGTCAAGGCTATTTAAACCATTCATTATCCTACACGACGCAACTCTTTGGCGCTTCAACACATTGTATGCAGACCCAAAAATTTACCTTCAGTCCGTGCTTTGAGACTGCGTATACTATATGCTCCCTGTGGAAAACAACCAAAAGTAGAAGACAGATGAATCTAGTTTAATCAATAGCCCAGTTCCGTCCATGGCCAGCTTACAAGCTCACGGGCGCATTGCCAACGTAACCTTGCGCAAGAAGTCACACCGCGTAAGCTTCTCTGCGCTTCATCTCCATAAAATTGAACCGTTGGCTGTACCCGGTATAAGAGCTGAGCTATAACTTGAGTTTCCCCGGCTCCTTGGACTATGCACCGTCACAGCCGTAAATTTCCTAGCCCGCCAACTGGTATGCCTCTGAGCAACAGCTACCTACCCACTCGTCAAAGTCACTGTTGTCTTGAGGGTAAGTCAAGTGTCTAGCCGGAATAATGCCTCTATGGTCTAGCCAGTTAGCTTTTAAGTATACTTACCCTTTTTGTCACAAGTATGTACCTACTGAGTAAGGTGAAACTTGAAAGAAGCTAAAGAGGACTACATCCCTGAAACCAAGTCTACACGGGACACGGGTCAGACACAGCGCTAGATGACGAAATTTTCTTCAGTGAAGTCTCTTCTACGTCTGCAACATCTGCAATAGTGAATCGCAGGTTGAGCCAAATCCAGGAGCCAACGCACACAAGAGCTCCCTGGACCCCTTCACACTCTAACCAACCCCAGCCATCAGTCATGTTCTCGTCAGAAAAGTAGCATTCCCACTCCACGTCACTCTGGGGGCCCTTTTCGTCCCTTGTCTACAAGCCTCCCCACTCGCAGACACACCCTATGTAATATGCATGCGCCAGAATCTCACATCTTCGGACCCGCCGCCTCGAGAACCGGGAAGACGGGACACAGGGAAAACACTCATCCGGTGCAAATGCTTAGGAGACAACAAGCGTCTAAGTCTACGCGCACGAGGGAGGATCAGTGGCTGAGAAGAGAATGCAGCGTTCCGTTCATGCCCCGCTCTCCTCAGCCTCTCTTGTCTCGTGCTGCTACAGAACCGGGCCGAAATTACCGGTACGCTGGATCCACACCAACTCCCGTACCACGGCCCTAGACTCCCACACACCGGCTCTTGGCATCGGTCCTTGGCGCGGGAAAGGTACAGCAGCCCAGGCTGTCGGATACTTGGTAAACGTGGTTTAAAATATCTTTGAGAGGGCTTGCGCAGTAAAGGAAACGATGCATACCGGCATGTTTTCTCTCAGCATACCACCCCCTTCCCCCTCACTGTCACCACTGTTTTGTGATTGGTCCTTGAGGGCCGCGGGGCAAAGCAAATTCTCAGTCCACACCTCAACTATCGACGCAGGCGGGTCCTGCTTCTTTGAGCTCCATCCACTTCTGCTTGTTGTTATTCAGTCTTCCTTCCTTTCCTTCGCCTTTCGCCTTTCATTGAGTCTTGTCCACGGCCGGCGACTAGACCCGCTTCAGGGTTCTTGAAAGGGCATGAGTTTCATGAACCCCCATCATGTGCCGAGGTTACCCGGCTTCAACCCCCCCGCAAGGGTCCGCTTGAGGCATTGTTCAACAGTGTATGCTAGTATTGCAGGGTCTGGGTTGAGTGCCACTTGGCTGCATATCGGTCTTGCCTTCGATCCGAAGTTGCGAGAGTAATCAAGAGCAACATTCATGAGCGCATCCCATCATTTAACGACGTAGTTGACTTATTGGCTGAGAACGACGCCCGATACCCTGCAAAAGCCCGGGAGGGTTTCGGTGTGGTCACAGGAGAGTGAAAATTGCAGCCCCCGAGCCTTGCTCCGGCCTTTCGGGGGAAAGACGTCGACATGGGCACTTGCCACTGGATCTGAATATGTAACCTTGAGAGGTCAACGGGCCAAATATACGATGAGATGGATCCCTCATTGTTGCTTTGTGCATGACTGCAGTTCTCGCAAATCGGTCGCAGATCCTGCCCTGTACCGGCTTCGACTGAAATCGACCCCATCGTCTTCGGTCTAGTAGTAAATTGCATCTTTTTCGTTTCAATAGAGCGCGGGGACTTCGGAAACAAGACGCAAATGTAATATCGAGACCCATCCGGCTTGGCAGGGTATCATCAAAATGCATCAATGTCCAACATACAGACACCCGCCGACCCGCTTCGGAGGTTCTGAAGCTTCCAAGGCGAGAAGGGCATTATGAAAACTCTCCCCCCTGCAATACCTCCGTGCAGATGGGTCTATTCCACTTGCTGTACGACCATCAACGATGGCGAGGCACGCGAGCATATGCCATATGAAGCGGCAGCTGCCCCTCTGGGCTTGCGTTATTGGAGCGGGATGCCTGCCGTCTCAGAGCATACCTTTTTTGCAGAGGACCTTCGGTGACGGATGCGGCATAGACTCGCGTGACTGCTTTCAAACTGCCCCGGGAGTGGGACTCGGTGGCCGGCGACCCCTCCAACCGCATTTGCATACCCGCTGGAATTCGGCGTATCTGTAGTGAACACTGAAGACTGCGATGCTACTATCCGATGCAGGGTTGTTTTTGGTCGGTGCACATACAACTCCTCAGATGGCCGCGACCATTCTCGGCTCCACGTTGAAAATCCTTTTACTTGATTCAATAGCCCACATAGTCGCGGTCTGGGGGCTTCGAATCCTGATGTCGGTTCTGTGGGCTTTGCAGGTACCCTGGCGTTTCTGACGACGTTGCATGGCTATGGTTTCGTGGAGGATACGGTCTAGCCAGTCTTTCGCAACCGATGAGGGGGCAGTTTACTAGATCCATGAAAACCGCCCATCTGTAGACGATCAAGAGGGGCAAATGGCGAGACCTTCCATTATGTTGCCGCTCTAATCCGCATTCGAATCCTTCACCGGGTTCGAGGAAGGATTTGGGTGGATTCCTTGTAGAACGCATGGCCCAAGACAAAGCAACACATGCAGAGATGGCCTTGACATGTGTCTCTGCTCATGTCTGCTACCTCCTGTGAGTTTGCTTGAATGTGGTCAACTGCCATTGCACCCAGCGCTGGAAGGTATTGCATCGAGTTGCAGCTTGGCGATTTGCTTGTCTCGACAGCAGGGCATGAAAGTAGCTTATTGGCAACAGACATCGACGGCTGTGCCAAAGCGTCAGAATGCCATCGCCATGCCAAGTGATGCACATTGACGGGACCTTTGCGTTGGGGAATGCCAGGAGTCCAAGGCCGATGAGACCAATAGATCTCACCAGTCGAGCACGTGGGATATACTAGAGCAGGCATTTGCCGATCCACTCTAAAATCCTGAGTGGAGAGTTAACAGGCGGCTCGCCGCGGACCACAAGCCGCGGAACGGGACCCTTGACGGAAGGACAAAGTGGTCAAGGCGGCTTTGCATCTGGCTGCTTCCTGCTCCATTGCAGTGCGTCTCCGGTGGAGAGAGAAATTAACCGGTCCTTGGGTAGGTAGTTGCGATGAGTTGAGATGTGATTACTGGAGTACGTATTCGTCAGTGATTCAGATCTTTCTAGTCAATGTCATGAAAAGAGGTAGAGGAATATTGTTACTCAGCACTTAGTCTGAGGCAAGTCAGCCAGTAAGGTTACAGACTCGTCCTTGCAGCTGATGGCGTCCAATGATTGGGCCAATGTGAGGCCCCCTCCTCGAGAGACTCTTTTCTCTCTTCTTAGTTTACCCGGCTTTTGCAATGTGACGGACGGCCCGAAGATGAGGCGGCACACCAACCCAAGGGAAAGGTGTGGCATGAAGTCGCCAAAGGCCCAAAGGCGGTGCTGAAACTGGCGGTGGGTGTTGAAATTTTTGCAATGTGGCGCGCGTGAGACATCCAGCACCGAATATTAACGAACAACGTGGTGTGTGGTTTTGTGGCACAGACAAAATTGACCTGCAATTGGGTTGCCTGAAGGGTATAGGACGCCCCACCATTTCCAAGCTTGCAGCTGAGTTTCTGTGTCTTTCCGTGCATCCTGAATTCGTGTGGGATAGACCGTCGGTGGCATGAACAAGATTACATTGAGCATGCTGGAAAACCTCATATACCCCACTATCAGTACAGGAAAAGAAGATCCAGTCGAAAGGCAAAAAGACTAGTCGTATATCTATTCATGGGCCCGTCTCGAACAATTACGCTCGCTGGCACGGTTTGGCACGGTGTACGGACTGTGCGGTCACTGACAAGGTGGCCTAGCCGGAACCGAGCCAGTCAGAGAGAAGGAATGGTGCAGAGCCGCGACACAAAATCTATCTTGTCGCGATAGTGAGACGGTCAGCTGTCAAATAAAGCAAGTGAGCATGTGCTCATCATCTAAGTTAGGTTCATCCGCTTACGGATGAGGGGGAATTGGAGGGGAACCCCGACTGGTATGTTATCTGTGCCGAGCAACGATGCTCCCCGGCGGCGAGGATGATAGCAGCGGGCGAGACCAATCATGAGGCAGTATGCTTTTTAAAGCACAAACTCAGTCATGTCGCAATGCTGCATGGTCGTGTGCGTTGCATGCAAGCGAATGGGCAAAGTCGCAGCTGCAATGGCGAAAGCACCGAGGAGCCCGGACGCGCGCTGAGCGGGTCGAACTCAATCGTTTGGTTAACGGACGAGATGAGACTGTCCGCAAGTTGCAAACTATCCTCTCCTTCTCCGTCTCCGAAGCGGTCGGTCCCAGTCAAGACTCTGAGTTTTGGCACTGTCTTTTTGTCAGATACGGCCGGGTTCCAATGGCTCAAGAGAATAAAGTAGGTAGCGGGCTCCCACAGCAATCCGAGTATAGGCGGGGCGGGGCGCCGCCGGGTCTGGTGCTGAGTCTTGCCGGGTACAATTAGCCCGGACTGATTGGGCCAAAGAGGTCGGACAACACAGACTACCACGATCCGAGGGTAGTCGTTATGTAGTCGAGGCAATCCCTGGGTGCGCTAGAGCAGAATCAGATGCAACGAGGCAGAGATTTCTTTTTGGGTTTCCACCGGCCGTCCACTGTCAAGGTTTTCGTCGGCAAGGTACGAATACGGTAGTGAATATTCGGTAGAGTCAGCGGTTGGGATATTTGAGGAAAAAATATGATTGACTTGGCGCTAAGGCGGCATCGCGGCGTTTCTTTGTGAAGATTTGGGAGGACGTATCCGTAAGTACAGGTAGAAGGCGAAAGCTTGTTGGAGATGAACACACTTGGAGTTGGCCCCCGGCCACTCTTGTTCAAAAGTGCATGGAGTTGGAGAAGACCGTAGGAGGCAGGAATGGCCGAGAAAAGAAGGAATTGCCTAAGATGAGTGCGAGTTGCTGCCCGCCCCATCTGCCCGTATCGCAGGTGCATCAACGGGGAACAAGGGCACGAACGCAGTGCGGCAGGGGTGCCTCCCCTGACAACGCGAGCTTGCCCCTGCGACTCGATAAGGAGGGCATGGAGCGGAAGGAGAGGATGGATAAAGTGGGTCGGAGATGGGCCATGCCTGCCTCCAGCTGCACCTCATACAGAAACGGCAGCGAAACAGCATCGGGGGCTGCAGGAGCGTCATTGGGTGGAGGGAAGGAGGGAGACAAGACTTGGCGGCAGGTGAAGTCATTCCCGGGCCATCTCAACCTCAATTCCTGTCGCAGCTCGCCATGGTCGTTGCCATTGTCGCAATTGCAATAGCAACTTCAAGGGTGATGACTTCCCATTTCCGAACTGAAATTTTCACCATATCTGAGAATCTACGCGCAATCCACACCATGCTGGCCATCACGGTTCACCCGAATCCCATCTATCGCCGTTGCTCAACTGTCGTGACATTTGTTGGAGGAGGGGGACCCTCAAGGTAGCAACCTTAGGCTATAGCTCACCCATGATTCAATTGCTCCGAGTCCCCTCCCTCCCGCAGCCGATGACCGTGCCAATGTGCTAACAATGGCCTTGCGAGCGGAGACGGTAGACCTGGGGAGCAAGTACGTAGTCACGATGCCCATTGCCCACAATTGCTGTGTATCCGTAAGGTGGTACTGCACATTTGAGTCCCGTCATTGTCACCGAAATTGTACTTGTACTGGCTTATGTAAGGAGTCAAACGTACCCGGCGTGCTTTGGGTGCGCAGCGCGTTTGGCGAATGTCCCTTTCTCTCTGCCGCGCGCCGAGGAATCGCGGATTGTCCCTCGTGTGGCACCCAGGGGCGTCATAGACACGAGGGTTGCTGCACCAATTGATTCTGCTGCTGCGAGCCAAGACGTGACATGGCAGCGTCCAAGGCATTTGCATCGAGCGAGCCCAGCTTGGTACCTATTCTCTGAGCCGGCATGCAGCAAGCCGCAGCGCGGTGCCGCTGCAGGTGGAGGTGGGAGAAAGGTGGCGGTAAGAAAAGTGAGTAATATCTAAGTCATTTGAAGACGAATCCCAAGTCCCGTTCCTGCGGAAAAGAACCTTCCCATTCCGCACCTACCTAAGGTACTTACCTTACTTACCTTTGCTTAGGTAGCTATCTGTGAGGTATGTTCCTTCCCAACCCAGAATCCCGGGCAACACATTCAACGCATCCAACCAAGGGAAGGGTCCATACACTTCCCACCCATGTGCAGTTCCTCTCCACTCGGATGCGAGAATGAGGCCGAGTGCAGTCAAGATTGGGCTGAACTGGCGCTGGCGACCAAAGCCTGCAATTGACCCGATACGCTGCACGACGCCTCCTGCCTTCACCTCATCCAGCGTGTGCGACTACCTACTTTACCTGCCTTGCGTGGCATGTACCCGTTCCCGTACCTGTTCCTGTTCCTGATTCTGTTCCGAAGTATCGCTACCTAATCAGATACCGGGCCTGCCTGCCCGCGTGGGCCGCAACCTCTAGACCACCGAGGTCCAGTCGACTTCGCACACGCCCAAACGCCGTTGCCGTATCGCACCTATCGCAAGCCACCCCGGACCGTGAACAAGGACTCGGCCTGATAGATCCATGTAACCAGACCCTTCACTGCCTCGCCCCCCCATCCGGACCATCCCCCATCTCTCCATCCACCACCACTCTGGCACTCCCCTCCCCTCTCCATCTCATCATATCCCTGTCACCATTTAATCAAGGCAAGCGCCCCGGTTCTGGCCAGTCTCCTCCCAATCTGCATGTATTTAGACTTTGGCCCGTCTTTGCCCAGACAACCCACCGTTGCTCAAATACTTTCGCAATTCGTCGACCGCTCAGCTTTCCTCCCATTATCTTTTCGCCTTCAGCTTCTCCGGAACTGACCATAATCGTCTGCCCTGCACATAAATTTGATAGCTTGCAGAACATATCTGTCGGCGCTGGTACATTCTTGCGCACTTGGACGAATTGACCGACTGAGTAACTGTCATTGCGTCATCCGAACCCGCCGAACCGGACTCTTTATCTCTGCCACCAACCCCAGGTCCCAAGCTGGAAATCGACTAAATACGAGAATCCGCGCCGTCGCTTCCATACACTACCCGAGCGCACCGCACCGTCCCGACCTCCTCCTCCTTCTCCTACCACGCAATTGGTGAAGATCCTTTCGCAGGAGATTTGAAGGCTATGAAATACGGCGAACAGCTCGAGCAGGAATCCGTTCCAGAATGGAGTTTACGTGGGTTACCCCGTTCATGCAAGACATGATTGGCACGTGAAGGTGATTCCGGCTAACCGGTAACTTTTGACCACAGATAACGTCGATTACAACTCGCTCAAGCATGAGATCAAGGTTCACACGAGCCGCGACCAGGCGACCGCAATCGCCATCCCCGGTCACCAAGATGCCGCTCTCAAGCGGTTTGAGGACAATCTCTACCACGAGCTTTGCCAACAGCACGACCGAGTCGATCTTTTCGTCTCTAGCAAGGCGGACGAGCTTTCGCGCCGATTGCGTAAGTTCACAACCTGTTGAAGAGTGTTGGGGACACGGGATTACAATGGCTAAACGCAACCCCTAGAATACATCGCCGACCAGCTTCAAAAGTTGATTGTCAAATGTGCCGAGGAAGGCCACAGCATTTCGATCAAACAGCACCGCCGGTTCGCCAAGTACGAGAGGGACCTGCTTCGCTGCGGAGAAGAAACTCTCGCGCTCGCTCGCTTCATTAATGCCCAGATAACGGCTTTCCGAAAGATTACGAAGAAGTACAAGGTAAGTGATGAATATACTGTGTGGTGCAATTGAGCTCTTGCTGATTAGTTTGGTCAAGAAATGGACGGGATCATCCACACTCGGCGCACGCTTTCGCGAAAACGTGCTCGCCAATCCCAAGAGCTTCACCCGTCGCGACCTGAATAACCTACAGACACGCTACGAGGAGTTGCTCAACACTCTCCGCACCTCCACACCCCAATTGAGCGAGCCCAGCTCGCCTTCCTCGGACGAGCAGACACCCACACGGCGAGGGTCTACCGCAGAGAGTTTCTTCGCGCCATTACCACCTGCAGAGCGAATCCCTCGAAAGCCTGTTCAACAGCAACAGCACTACTGGAATGAATATGACGATGGCAGCGAGAATGGTGGACAAGAAGAAGAATACGCCATCTACATCAATCCCGACGAAGATATGAGCTTTCCTGGTTTGGACTCGATGCGTGCGATTCTTGCCGCGCCCTTCCGTCACGCAAAGACATGGTTTTCACGGCGGCAGAATCCTGAAGGGCAGCGATTGTTGGGTAGCGAACCTTTCCTGCAGAGCTACGGCGGCATTTCACCACTTGGCACGGATACCGACGAGTACGCGAGCTCCGATGGCATGCCCACAAACGGATACGCCACACACTATGCTACGCTACCCAGCATCAATGAGCAGCAAGTGCGACGATACCGCGAGCGCGTTTTGTTCTGGGCCACCGTTGGCTGTTTCGGTGTATCTTTCCTACTACTCCTTGTGGCTGGCATTCTCATTTCAACGGGCCGCCACAAGCTCCGCGCTGAGGTTGACGCAGGCGTGATAGTCGGCGTCGTGGCCAGTCTCTTCAGCGCCTGCCTCGCCCTGGGCATGTCGCTCTATCGGCGCGACGACTTGGGCATCTGGCAACGTGTAGCTGTGTATAGCAGCTTCTTCACAGCCTGTGTGCTCAACGGCATGCTGCTGATCCTGGTGGTGGGGAACGCGGCATAGTGGCCCCTAATTTTTTCTTCTTTTTTGTTTAGCTGGGTTGTCATAGACCCATGGTTGAACTCTCTCTCTCTCCTTTGTCTATTGATTGATTGCATCGGCGACTGGGAGAATGGTGGAGGGGAAACTTGAAATTTGTGGGACTTGTTTTTTTCTGTCACTGAAGCGAGGTGAGGAATTTTGACAACCTTTGGGAAAATTCCGCGGGGCGTTTTGTTTTTTTTTCCTCTTGTACTGCAACTAAAATAGCGGCCGCATCACTGCGCCGCCAATTTTTCTTTTTTCTTTTTGCCCCCAGATACCATAACTACATCAATACCTATTAGAATTGGGCAAAATTGCTTGACTGTTGTTGGTGGCGCCCTTTGACGATTTGCACTCTCTGCTTATTCCATTGTCTGGAATCCGGCGAGAAATGACTGGGCTCCATAAGGTACGGTCTGTCGTACGGACCGATATTTAATAGTGCGGGCATCACAGTGATGGAATTTCTCATGATTCAGATGAATGCCATCTTTTTCTTATTCCCCTCCTGATCCATCGCCATAGAGAACGATGCTTTGAGTACCGATCGGTATGCCACAAGATCTCAGTTGTCTCATTACCCCCCCCCCTCAAAAGTGGCGTCCAGGTGGCGGGCGGATTGGCATGTGCTTCATGGCCGTTTTCGGTACCAGGCCGGTCCAGTCAAATCCAGAAATAAACCTAAGACAAGATGAGGCCAAGAGCATACCCTTTCCACTCGTCGGCCCCCTCCGCGAGGTTTGGATGCGAAAGTCTCAGACAGATGGAGAGATAGAGCCAAGGCACCGGTGACTAAGGTAGCACAGTAGGCACAGGGAGAGAGAGAGAGAAACCCTGCACGTTGCAATCGGCTGAGGGCTGCTGGAATAACAAAGGTCTCTCTAGGACTGGAGACGCCGCCGTCGCAGCGCCGCAGCGCGGCAGCTTCTCCTCGTCTCAACTACGGCCCATCTTGACTGGCAAGTTGACCCGAATGTCACAAACCCGCAAAACAAGGCACGTGCGAAGGAGATTGCGGGGTTTGCTGTTTGAAAGCTCCCATCGCAAGAGCTGCCTGACCTTTCAAAAGGTAACTGGAGGAAACCCTCATGGAGTTAAGCAAGAAGGGGGTTTTCAGCGTTGCGCCGTATAACGGTCTGCGTTTTTGGACAAGAGAGGGGGAGTTGTGGTTTGGTTCAATCTTTTTGTGCAAGCAGCCTAGGCGCTCATCGTAACAGAAAACAATGCGATGCGAATGGCTGGCTGGCGCCCAACTGACAAAGCCAGAAGACTCGAAATTGAGTCTCTCTGTCCGCTCGTGGAGACTTCGATGTACGGAAAACCGTACAGACTCGGAGCCCCAGAGACTAGCTCTAGCAGACTGGCGAACAACGGCATATCACGACGCAACTGCGAATGAACTGTCGTCTCCGCTAGCCAAGCATATCGCCCGCAGCCGATTCAGACATTCAAACGAGAATGGGGCTGTCTGTTGCAGGATATTGCTCAACATCGTGTCTCGAAAGGCTGGAAAGTTCCCCTCGAATGGTCTTTCCAGACAATGCAGCCGCAGCCTTACGAAACTCGTCGGGCATTCCCCAGCGCACAGGCAATCACTCTTTCCCCGCTCTGCAGTCACGGCCTGAGCAACTTTTGCCGGTGTTTTGACGAAATAGCAGCAAATTGAGACTCGAGCCTCGCAAATGTTTGCTTGCAGACTGGAACGAGAATAGGGTTCGTCGCATGGCCCATCCGTGAGCTCTGGACCGGTCGCATGGAGGATGACGAAGTGTTATCATGCGACATTGCTTGTGACCAACACAGATCGCTTGGTGGCTATGCATAGCCGCGGACCTTTCCTCAATCCAATCCAAATTCCTTTGGGAATTGCCCACGGTATCTTTGCCTGATCCAAAATCAGCCGTCGCCAGCCGTCAATGTAGACAACGAGCTTTGTCTGAGTGTTGATGTGTGGACAGATCGTAGATGCGGAAACAACTTCGGATGAAAACGACGTGCCGTCTCCACCGCCGGCGACTCTGCTCAGACGAAGTTCAATATGATTTATGCCGAGGGGCCGAGCTTCTGCTCATTCGGGAGCCGAATAGTGTCCGCAAGTCATATTGCCGAGTGTACATCTTGTAGAGTCAGCTTTCAACTCCGAACTCGCTCCAGACCATCGACAATTTGCTCACTTTTTGCACATTTTGACGCCGGTACTTCTCGCCTCGTGGACCCTATCGAACTCTTCCAAAAGCCACCCTAGAGCATGAGATTAGCAAGTACCCATTGTCTTGCCGGCTTTAGGGGGCCTTACGGGAACAGGCCCATCTTTTGGTTGTACTCTCAACGTTCTGTCTGACCTCCGCCATCAGGTCGTCTGCACCTTCTAAGAGGGAGTCGTAGTGGAAGAGAAGCTGCATCGTGTGGAAGAGAGCATACGGCCAGACTGCTGCACAGTGCTCCAAAACGTCATCGCGATTGGAGTAGGCGTTGAAGATCCCGTTCGAGCCATCAATCACGAGACCAATGGTGAATTTGATGCCGGCAACTGCCTTCTTCATTTCCATATCGGTCTCTGGGTCCCGGGCAGGCGTTCCTGGCCTATTGGCAGTGTACAGGAAAGAGTAAAAGAGAAGACAGAACAAGCTAGGGCGTACTTAGCAAACTGCAAACCACATTGGCCAGCATCATCAACCTACCTAGCACAAAGAGCATAAGTGTTTAGATTCTCACTCCAAGTCTCGGATCGAGTAATCAGGGCTTCAATGAGGTCTCTCGTCGCCGATTCTAGCTGAACAAACGAGTAGACAGTCGGGGGTTCTTCGATTTCGGCGTTTGCCGCCTCCCAATTGACGGCGTAGCCAAGAAGTATGGCGGCTTGGCAGGACCTTTGAAAGGCGCCAACGCGCACCGACGCCGGGATGTTACTAGGGTACCGCTTGATCATCTTGATTGGGCCGTTTCTGTCGTTATCCCAAAGAAGATGCTCCGTCGGGAGAAGGTCGTCGTCAGAAGGCATGTCCATCTGGAGCGGTGTCCAAAGTGTTGCGGATTGCTCGTGGGAGATCCTATGCGAGTCAGCAAAGCCGCTCACAAATGACATCCAGCAGCTCGTACTTATCCATGATCACAAGGACCCACCAAAGAGCTCGTATTTGCTCTTCTTCGGGCTCAGCAGGCAGGTCCTCTTCGCCCTCAATGTATTTACCTGGTCTGAGATTCAACACCTTGCCGATAGAAGCCGTCTCGCCGAAAGTGCGGTAGCAGCGAGTGATGTCGCCATGGCCCAGCTCGTACAGTGATATCAGAACACCGCACTGGACATGCTCAATCTTGGGCTTTGAGAACGCTTTCCTCAGAGTCCATATCCGCTTGGCTGACTGATAGAGCGGATGATGAAGCATAGCGGTAGACGAGAACTCGTCACAATTCCAGATGGTCAGTAGGTGGATGCACAAGACAAGCAAGGCCAGGTCGGAGTCGCTGGGGTTGGTGTCGAGCTGGGCCGCAGCACATCGTGCCTGCCAGACCTCGGGGTGGATTACGAGGAGCCATGTGTTGACGGTGTTGAAGTAGGTGTTGATGGAAGCTTTCCAGTCGATGCCGTTTCCGTTCAGGAGCTGCATTATCTGATCAGCAGTGAAGTCGACCTGATTGAGCCAGTCGAAGGCAGGCCGGGCGTCGCCGCCAGAAGAGTTGGCATTGCCAGTGGCGCCCTGCGCATCGACAATGGTGAGGGATGGCGGGTTGACGACAAAGTCGTAGCAACAATTGGTGGTGAGTCTACATGCTAGTCAGAATAGGCGTGGACATTTTGGCGGGAGCAACGTCCATTGAGAGGTAGGGAGAGAGGGGGAGAGAGAGAAAGGGCGGGGAGGGAAAAAAAGACAAGGCTCACCTGGTACATCTCGAGCAAGCGGGCAGGCCTTTGTCGCACTTCTTCTTGGTTCTGGTGCATTTTTCGCAGGCGCGGTGGGCGCGGGGCGGGGCGTCTGCGGCAGACTGATGACTTGACGACGACGACGATAAACGATTTGTGTAACGCGAGCTCGAGTTGACATTGTCGGAATCCTCGGACGGCGGCGTCACGGCAAGTCTTTGGACCTGTCTCGCCATGTTGTTTACTTGCGTCTAGACTCGCAGTCGCTGCGCTGTGCTGGATTCGGTTACGCAGCTCAGCCAGAGAAGCGCGGGTGCCGCCAAAGGGCAAACTGCACGAGGCGATAAATTGACGCAAGAGATGGTGGAAGCAGAGTTTCGATGGTGCAAGCGCGAGAGGGTCAAAAGAAAACGAGAAATGTGTCCCACCACGAATTCGTCTCCGGATGGTTGTCGGCAGGGCACAATAGTAGACTGATGTTAAGGTGGCTCGCCTTGGGTGAAGGAGGCACGGCTGATCAATGCATGCAGGACCGGCAGCGGCAGCGGCAACAGCGATAGCGGCAACAGGGACAGCAGCAGCGGCAGCAGCCTGCAGCAACAGCGACAGCAGCAACGGCAACGGCAATGGCAACGGCAGCGGCAGCGGCAAGTCCAGACAGACGAGGTCTTTGGGGATCTTGGTTTTGCTGGATTGAGCTGGGCTGAGGATTATTAAGGTGAGGTAGGAGCAACAGACAAGCTAATTAACGTACGCGTACGGGGAATACACTAAAGGTAGGTAGTGTTGAATTGCTAGCCGTTCTCTCTTACTGGCAAGTGCGATGTTCCCTACTAGTGCCGCATGCTCCACAGGTCCAGACTCTCCGCGCGTGGCCTCTTGTGGCCAAGAAGGGACTCGAATGGAGGGGGGAGCAAGTCAACCCAAGCGGATCCTTGCTCGATACAGTCTTAATCCCGGCCCCGGCTACCACTCGAGGGGCCACATCGTGACTGATGTTGCGCCTTGCCCATGTTGCCGCCCATGTCAGTCCTCTCTTTGTTCGGCCCATGAAAGCATGTGTAACACGAGAACGGCGAACGGGGGGCGGCGGCTTGGCAGCCTCGCTCTTTGCCATGTACGCAGTAAAGCGGTTTTTTGGGCTTCCTTTTGGCTTGGTCTTACCGCGTATGAGGGACGGTTGCAATCGACCAAGTGCCGACTTGCTTCCATTTTCTTTCTTCCACGCCGGCAGTCCTCTGTCTTGTGGCGGCTACGTCGGATACTGATGTCTGACGCTGGTCGATCTTGGCCTGGCGAGGGCTGCAAGATGCCAGATTTGACTTTGACTGGCACTTGCAATGAAAGACATGGACGTTCTGGTCAAGGGACAAAACATTCTCTACTTGACGACTTACTACCGACTTGACGAGCTGGGAAAGACAAGGTACGTATTCCTTCTCGGCACCTGTCGTGCTTCCTTCCCGAGTCTGGTCTCCAGCTCCTCCCCTCCAGACTCCAGTCGTCCCCGGTCACAAATGTGCTTTGAGTGACTTGTTGCGCTTGGGCCCTCGGCAACATGTACTTACCTAATCAGCAAACGTCTGCGTTCGTACTAGCGTTCATCCTTGCAGGGCCGCAACGGACATCACCTCCGTCAACCAGCAAGGGCATCTTGACACCCAACATACGGGCAACGACCGATTGCAGCCAGATCGAACCGATGCCTTTTGTGCCCCGTGTCTCGGTGTAAGACAGGCCAACAACGAAAATAAGCAAAGTGGTGCCATGCAGTCTGGCCACACGAACACCTCGCGACCTTCCAGAACCACTCCAAAATGCTGGAATCAATCGAACCTACCGCATCCACGACCGCGACCATCTTGATCCCCCGAATCCGGTCCGGAACCGGTAGGCAATGACGTGACGCAAAAACACTTGGAGTTGTCAGCAAGCCCCCATGTGTCTGCAGTCCCCTCACGTAGGGCTGACCTGAAGAATCACGGCGCCCAGGAAAGGGGTGCGCCATGCCTTCATTTAGACGCCCCCTCCTGACCAGAGTGACCAGTGATCGCTCCTATCCGACGTTACACAACACCTCCGGTATTGCGGAACTTTCAAAAGCCAAACCCTATGGTCAACCACCCACTCCACCGTTACCGCCCTTTGTGCGACCAGCCTTTTTAGAGTCCATCACGTCAACGATTGGTCAAACGGACGAACTCGAGCCCGCCTTACAGGAACGGGCTGGAGATAACAAAACGCTCAAATCCAGATCAACGTCTCTCAAAACATCACGTCTTGCCTCCTCCACTTTCTCTCTCTCCTTCATTTCCCCCATCGTATGGAGCAGGGCCGCTTCGCCCGCGTCGATTCTGCAAGGCTAGGGTTCGGTCAGCTTCGCGGCCGCAGATTTCCAAGCCCGCGCCGCTTCCACGTGGACGGGACGGAAGCCTTCAACCAGGTATTCGGATCCTGCCTCCCAACCTCTTGGGCGAGGTGCAGCTTTTCAGGGGCCAAAAATTCTAAACATGGCGCAAGGTATGGATACACAGTAAGTTGGTGTGTTGCGAAGGACAGGCCCCACTTGTCGCCGATGACCTCCGCAGTCCTCAGCCCGGGGCGACAGCTCGCAAGGTGGAACTGCGCCCGGCGGCGTATGTAGTCTGCTTCGGCCGTGTCCTCGGCCGATCGGTCTCCGCATGTCACCACCGATTCGGCTTCCGCATCCGAATGCTGGTTGGTAGTCGAGCCGGCGTGGTACGCCGGACCAACTCTCCGAAAGACCATGGCCGGGATCAAACCTTAGAGATTAATCCCCCATGCAGATGCGGGAACTTTTGGAGCCGGTTTCCCCGCGTCGCGTGCTCGCCGGTTGAGTCATTCGGTTTTGCAACCAACAAACGTCAATGAACCAACCTCTCTCGCCATTGCGGTGATGATCCACCAAAGACCTTCAAATCGACACTTTCCCCATGAAGCTGTCTGCAGACCATACCTACTCCTCGCCCTCATCAACCCATCCGGCTCTCGAATTCCGTCATCGTACCCAGAGCACCCCCCATTGGTCAATCGCAACCAAAAACCGAGGATAGCACCGCGACCACCAGCAAGTCCTGTTCCCACTCTGATTCGCAATCGGCTTCGGCTTCGGCCTACCACCGGACCTTTAAGCCCCTCTCCTCCGCTCGAAACCAGGCACTTTTCCAACAAGCTTGTGAAGAACCTCCCAGACGAATCAATTATCCAGTCTGGATCAAATAAAAACTTTTAATACCACACCGCACACACAATGTCCAAGCCACAATTCCGCATCCGCCCAGGCACCTCCGCCGACACGGCAGCCATCGTCGACATCTACATGGCCGCCTTTGGCGACGATTGGGCCGTTGAAAAAATGCACCCCCGCCGCCGCGAGTTCCCCGACGACTGGCGCGCCGCCGCCCACCGCTTCTTTTACTCGCGCTACTGGGGTCCCGAGCAGCAGCTCTTCCACGTCCTCACCGTCCCGGAAGACAACCCGGACGCCTCATCCCCCTCCTCCGGCGGCAGCGGTGGCGAGCGCATCGCCGGATTCAGCTGGTGGCGCCGTCCGTACCCCACCCCCGCCGAGAAATCCGCCGCCGAAGGCCCCCTCACCCTCCGCGGCTGGCTGAAGCCGATCCTCCTCGGCATAAACGCCCTGGCGGGCTACCTCTGGCCACCGAGGTCCCTCGACCCGGCCATGCTCACCCTCTTTGACGACACGCACATGGCCTCGGACGTGCTCACGCAGGACCCGGCGTACCCGCGGCGCAAGACGGCGTGGTACCTCTCCACGCTGGCGGTGGCGCCCGAGTTTCAGGGAAAGGGGTTCGGGTCCCTGCTTGTCGGGGAGGGTCTGCGGCAGGTGGACGAGGAGGGCGTGCCGGCGTGGCTCATTGGGCTTGTGGGGGTCGAGCCGTTTTATGAGAGACTTGGGTTTGTTGTCAAGGGGCGGGCGAATGTGGGGAGGCTTGCTGAGTGGGATGGCGGGTCGATCATGTTTCGGGAGTAGAAGACTTTGTCTGGATATTGGGAGATGGGGGAGGAAAGAGAGGACGCGGGAGGTTGGAGGGTGCGGTTGAAGTACTACGCTCCTGGCTCCCCCCCCCCCCTCTTCCCCCAGGCTCCCGTCAGGTGGTGGAGTGTCTCGGAGAGGTAGGTTTGCGTAGACAGTGGTGGACAGTGTCATGGTTCTCATGTTGAACAAGACAGGGAAATACTCCCACTTATTGACTAATTGAAGAGATGCCAGAAAGAAAAGTAGATATAACAAGACGAACAGATTATATGCACACCTCGAGACTAGAAAGCCGACTTTGTGCGGGAAACACCCTATTTATTGCCCCTGTCACGTTGCACGGAGCCATGACAAAAGCCCAAGCTGCCTGTATCAATCAGATCAGGAGCTCCCCCCTCCCCCAAGCCCCCCAAAGCTAAATACACTTTTCTATGAAGCTTTCCAACTTTGTATCGGCGATGCTACGCTTAGAAATCGGGGGGGCCACTCTACGTTCCTCAACATTTATTCTTCCTTCAAAGCCACCGACCCTCCTTTGAGTCCTTCGCGAGAGTCCTACAGTCCTCATTCATCCAGACGCTCACTCAGTAGAATTGGCCCACAAAGGCGCAAGTTCTCTCTCATGGGCAAAGAATATGCAAAGTCCCGGAGCTCTCTCCCTCCATCTCTGCTACTCTGTTATTTCCAAAAAGGCAAGTGATTCGGTTCTCGTCGGAATGAGATAGAGACCCATTGGCGAAAATAGAAAGTCCCTTACGAGAACCATGTAGATTGTGCTTCTTCTTCAGTGACAAATAGTCCACATTACTACCCAAGATCCCTCCTCTAGGCCGTATAGACAGATTGTCAAGTTTCACAGGCCTTGGAAACAACCTCGACACATCATTCATTGTCCTTTTATCAAATCCCAACACCAAAAAGTTGCTTAGAGTCACTATTCATCCATCAGCCTTCGCACCTCACATCACAAATTCACGGGCAAATGAATTCCATACTTCTTTACTTAACTGCGTTTTTATTTGGCCGAGCTATCTAAGCGTTCAAAGCCCTTGTAAGAAGAAGCATTAACAGATTCAAGGAAAGTTTTTTGGTCGCGTCGCCCATTCCACTCCCACTCTCCCAGCCCCCACTGTGTCCGCTTCCATTCACCGTCTCACCCCTCCTCGAGACGACTCTAGATATCTCGGCCCAAACACCATCCGTGAGGAAAAGGACGATTGCCAGAACCATGAAGTCCAATCGATAAGGAGGGGGAGGGAGTAAGAGGAAGAAACCTGTCCGCAAAAATGACCAAAGGATGAAAAGTCAGAGGGTGCGGAAAAGATAGGAGACGGGTAGAAGCGAAGAGAAACGCATCGCGGAAGAAAAATTTGAGAAAAAAAGCAAAGAACCGAAAAGTCAACGCCATTTTCAGATCCGATAGTGAATCCCAGACCAGTCCCTCCCGTCCATCCGCCAAAACCCCAGACCGCCGCCCGCCGCCGTCCGTATTCATACAAATGCCGTGTCCGCTGCCCCTTCTCAATCGAGACGGCCGTTGCGCATCCCTTGAGATTCCCGCTCCCGACCTTGCCACTGCAAGATAGGCCCGTAGAAAAAGTAGTGAAAGTTGCCCTGCCATCTAGGACTTTCTAAAGAGAATCCCAAACCAACCCCCGAGTTGCTCATGTCAAGCGTGTGCCGTTGATCCGTGCGATGTCCAGTCATCCATCGTTCGATCGTTGCCAGGGGAGGTGGAAAGTGGCCGAGCCCTTGCCGTGAAAGATAAAAGAAAGTCCGTGTACAATGTAATTTTTGTTTTCCGCTATTCCTCATGCAAAATTGGCCGTGCAACGAGAGAAGAAAAAAGAGAGGGGTAATTAAAGAAAGAGAGAGGTATAGGAAAACCAAATGACCGCTTGCCGTTCCCCAATGTTGACTCCGATTTTGATGCCGTGTCGACGTGACATGAATGCAAGTATAAGGAAGGCCGTTTCAAAAGAGTGCTTGTTTCTTGTCTCGATCTCGGATTGCCCCAATCAGTGACGAGTGCCATCATTCATGGGCTGCATGGTTTGCATGGGCTGCATGGGCGGCGTGGCGTAGGAGGAATGGCGCGAGTGCTCGGGAGTCCGATCATAGCCTTGCTGGTTTGGGGCCACCGCGAAACCGTGCGCCGAGGGAGCGCGGTGCATGGCACGGGGTGCGTTCGGAGTGCTCTGGTGACGAGTGTGTCTGTTGGCGCCTACAGGACCAAGGCGAGACGCAGGATTGGGTTGGAACGGAGAGCCGCCGTAAGCGTACTGCCGCTGAGGGTCCTCGTAGTAGTTGGGCTGAGCGGCCTGGGCAAACGGGTTGTCGTGAGGACGAGGGTAGGTGCCATCGTACTGATCTGGCTGCTGCTGTTGTTGTTGTTGCTGCTGCTGGTCAACCGGGTTGGGTGCGTATCCGTAAGGACCGAAGCCCGAAGACGAGTTGGGTCGGTACGTGGGATTCTGTCCCTGATGGAAGCCCCCACCAATTTCGCTCTGAGATCGCTGATGGTATGCCCGACGAGGGTCAGGGTAGGCAGGCATCGGAGTCGACGTCTCGAGGTGAGAAGCCATGGACTTGCTGCCGCGACGCTGGGGAGTCGGTGCGGGGAGAGGTCCACCTTGAGGGCCACCGGCACCAAAGATGAAGGGTCCAGAACCCATCTGGGGCTGGCGGTAGTAATCCTCCTCGGGGTGATTCTCACGGATGTTGCCAAAGGCGGGGCGATGCGGGATGTTCATACGACGCATGCCTGATGGAACTCGAGGCATGCCGGGAATTGCGTTGCGATCCTCATAGAAGCCGGCTAGAGAAATGTCAGTATTGTGGTGCCAATCTTTGAATGAAGAGGAGTATTTACTTTCATGGCCCCAGTAGGCATTGGGCTGGCTGACGCGTCTAGCCATAGGAAGTGCCTCGGGTCTAAGAGCAACACCCATTGACTGCGAACGCTTGTGGGCAGCTCCGCCGCTCGTCTTGCGCTTGAGGTAGGTCTTGGGCTTCTCGTCAGGGCCATCGCTGCTGATGGTAGGGAGGATCTCGATGTCGGGAATCTGGCTCAGGCTGCCACCATCGATCTCGGTCTTCAACTGAGCCACAATCTCCTGAATCGCAACAGTGGTGTATCCAGCACCGCACTTGCTGAGGAGCCATTCGGGGACGGCAGTGCCGTTGAGCATAGCACCGTCGAGCTGCTCGTCCTCGGACTCATCTTGATAGGCACGCTTCTTCGACTCCTTCTTATCTTCCAATCGCTTCTGCTCTCGCTTGCGGATGGCAAGAGACCAGCTGTTCACCACACCTGCCTTGCCGGCTCTCTCATTTTCGTCGCTCCACTGCTGAACTCTGGCGATCTGCTTCTGCACGAGGTCAACCTGGAGCTTGGAGTACTCATGAGCATTGCGGTAACGGCTGCGCTGGTAGTGCTTGCGGCAGAAGTGAACCCAGACGTGAGCGGGAATCATGCGGGTGCACAATTTGTTGCGACCGAAAATGTGTGAAATGGCCTTGCGGGGTTGAGATCCGGTGTCGCAGTTCTCAATGTACATGCACTTAATCTCATCGTTACCGGACACGGCCGGGGGAGAGTCGGGAGGAGACATGCCGTACGTCTGTTGCTGTTGCGGTGGAAAGGGCGCAGTTTCCGATACCGAAGGAAAAGGCTGAAAGGTCGGCGCAGAGATAGCGGCAAAGTCAGGAGCAGAAACAGCTCGTTTGTGGGTTCTTGACGATTGATCTTGCGGTAAAGAGAGGTAATTAAGATTGTCTTGCTGTTGTTTTGAATGAGGGCTATTGTTCGATGTGATCAGCAGAGTCCAGCTCAAGATTAATTGAAGTTTTCGGTTTGATTTGCTCAGAGAGAGATGGATCGTGATTTGTGAGGAGGAACGGGAGAGAATAGGAAGAAGGATCGATTCTTGAATGGGTTGGTTTAAAGGGATGGTGACTCTCCGAGGCGGTGGGTGACAGGAAGTTCAAGGTGAATCACGAGGCCTCTTTGAGACCGCAGAGTCGCTTCGCGGTCAGATGAAAGGGAAGGGGCGGCGGGTCACGTGGAAGGCCGTTATTCAAATAATTTTTCGAGGTGATCGTGAGGTGAAAAACATGTGCATGAAGTGGAGCCAAGAAAGGTGAAGTGAGCTCGGTAGAAGTGATGTGAACCCAGGAGAAGGGGGAAGTTCGAGTGAGGTCAGATAGATGCTGAGGAAAGCGCGTTTGAGACGGGATTGTCCCAAAGTACTCCTCTCTCAAACATCCTCTCTGGGCAAATCGAGGGCATTATTCGCAAGGAGTACAGCACGAAGCACATATCACGTACCTCAAACCGTCGGTTGGACTTGACCGGTTGCTGCCACCCATCCCTCGGGTAATGAGAATCGCATCGGACGGACTTCCCGGTCTTCCAGTTCCCTTCATTGCAGGATCCATGACCACAGGATCATGTTGACCCATCGTTCTTGGCGACGGGGGCTGAATATCAATCATGCCTGGGCCGCCCATGGCTTGCTGGTGATCGAGTTTCCTGTCGAAGGCTGGTACATCGTTCAACAGAGACGTGAACGGCTGAATGCCGCTCACAGTAGATAATGAGGATATCCTTGAGTGACCTCCTGACTGGTTGGAGGAGGTATAGGACGATAAGCTGCTATGGCTGTCGGAGAATTTGTGTTTCGGGGATTTGGGAAATCCTCCCGTCGCATGATGACCATCATCGTCGCGGGAAAGATTGGGCCTGGTAGAAGATTAGCATCTACGTATCCCAAGGAGGAGCATCATTTTCCTAGATTGAGGCTCTTGCTACTCCATCGAAGGGTCTTTGGGATAGGCGTCGTGTCTATGCTGAAAGAATACTCCAAGCCAGCGTATTTGCTCTATTGCTTACCGTGCCGTTAATTGAGCATCCGAATCACCGGGAATGCTAGGCCTGGGGAACGTTAGCCAAGTACGAATACGATTGATGATATGCCGCGACATGATGGCATTGTAGACAACTCCCTCAGCTGGCTGACCTTTGGCTAGTCTCAACGTGAAGTTGTGATTCTGGCTCGCCTAGGTGGACCAGGCTTCGCAAGGGAGTCAGTCTACGGGATCGTATAAATACACAATTGCATAGGTGTTGTGCTAAAAACGAGAACCGCCAAAATACATACCGGCCGGGATGTGTGCTCGTCATCGGAGTGATATTGGCGGAGTGCGCCATCTCGTGCGCCAAGGAACTGAGTGAGCTGGCCCTAGAATGGCAGCTCGATGAAGGGACGTCGTAAGAACTCGCAGAGGCCGACTGATCCACGTCAGATTCGCTGTAGTATGTAGGCTTCGTGTGTGTGGCAGGAAACTTGGTGTCAAGAGCTAGAGGAAGAGAATAACCGCCCGCATCCCATGGCGTGCGGTTCCGCGGTGCTCGGGGGTCGCTTGTCCGCCTGGAAGAAGCTATCTTCTCCGGGGACGATGAGGTGTTTTGTCTTTGAAAAATTGGTACGGAGATGGTTTCAAGTGAATTATCCCGAATAATGGGCTTTTTTCCCGCCGCTACGTTCAGTAGTGATGTCACGTCCATCGCTCAAGCGCGGACAACGTGGGAGAAGTTTTGTCGCCGAAACGAATCCAGTTTGACGGTCCCTCGGGGCGATATCGTCAAATATATATCCCTGGCTACGCCGTCTTGCCCATCTGCCGTGTATCGTGATATTTAATTCGTCGTCGATGAATAGTGACCTTGTAATCCTCAGTCCAGATATCGAGAAGCCTGTCTCTTGTTGTTGATGATAGCTGTTGAAGAAGATGATGTCCGATCTCTAGGATCCAGTCCGATACATCGGATACTCGTCGTCTGTTAAACCCAGGTTGCGAAGGTCGCACAACTAGGGGGACAGGTAGGTAAGGTGACAGTGATGGGAGGAAGCGTAAAGAAGCGATAAGGTTGATGGGAGATCCCAAAGCTTTTGTGTGTGGCGCCCGGGAGGCGGGGAGGCAACGAGGGAAGGGGAAGGGGTAGTACAGGAGGCGATGACAAGTTAAGAAGCAAACGATAAGAATATCAGACCTATCGTTGGGATCGCCGTTTCAGAGTCGCACTGACAGTTCCAAAAGCGGATTGAAACAGCCGAAACACCTTCAAGTCACCCAGTGGTGTACTTGAAGGGTCGTCCAAAAGGGTTTTAACACCTCTTAGCTTGAACACGCCCTGGCAGTTCGCAGATGTCGGATCGACGTCGAACCGAGAGAAACAGAGCAGTGGAAACAGTGCCTTCTCCGTAGCTGAGTTCCCAAGGCTGTACAATCAAGGGGTTGACGGGTGGCAGTGTCGAAAGAGGGAGACGTCGTGCAGGCGCGCGAGAGTGGCTTGCCGAACGCTGGTGTGGTTTTCTTGACTCCTGGTACTCTACGTGCTGGGCTCTTTCCTAACGTCGTGCTTTCTTGCTTCGATAGGTGCGAAAAGAAAATTCCAGGCCGAAGGTGAAGCCGACTTTCGTTTCCTCGATGGGGGGGGACTGCTTGTCAACAACGGCGAGAGGCTCGGCGAAGTTTTTCAAAGTTTCGTTTCGGGAGCGCAGGTACTATCATGCCATGGATGAGGCACAAGGCAACCTCAACATAAACCCAATTGTGACAGATTCTGGCAGGCTTTAGACAGATGCGGGTGATGATGAAATGAGAAGAGGAAGCTCAAGGCCAGCGTTCGAAAAGACCAAGAAGAAGAAACAAAAGATAGGACGACTGGTCAGCGAGAGACGGGGACGAGCCCGGGGGTCAGGGACACAAGTGAAGTAGGGCTGTGCTGAGAACGCATGAAGGGACGGTAGGGGTTGAAGACGGTAGCTGTTTAGAAATCCGGGCGGAGGGTGTAGAGACGGTCACAACAGAAGCAGTAGCAGCAGCTTCGAATGTCATGACTAGGACCAATACGCTTGAGATGGGGACATGGAAGAAGAAGACGACGACGAAGACGACGACGGATGGCTGACCCGAACCCCAGGTGCTGTCTGTCAGGTCAGGGCCCCCAAGTCCAACAACCACGACCGACGACTAGGCTAGGGGCAAGGCCCGAAAGCCGCGAGCAAGCATCAGAGGAAAAAGACGGGGACAGAGAGGAGGCTCGCAACGGGAGCCAGCATGATCACTGTGCAAGAGAAGAGTGGGAGAGCTAGTGAATCTGATCAGAGTTTCCACTTGCGGCAATGCAAGGATGCTGGGCATTATGCGTCGAAGGGAAGGGATGTCGTCGTTGTTTAGACTTCCCCACAGTAGGTTTGGGCGCGCCTGTGGGAAGAAAAGCCCCCGACTGGCCGCTGGTCTCGACGAGGGTCCATGTCCACTTCCAGGGACAGGGGGGCCATCGTCTTGGGCTGAGGTGATTTGTGTAACTGGCTTGAGAAGCGGCAGCTTTTTCACATTTGCTGCTCGGGGCTCTGTTATGCTATGCTGTGCTAGTGCGGGTGCACTGCCTGCAGCTTGTCCGTTGTCAGGCCCCATCATCCTACTATCATCCTGCTACCGCAAAGGGCACAGGTAAGAACGGCCTTCAGCGGTGGTTTGCGTGCTTTTTTTTTTTTTTTTTTTGAGGGGGGGAAATGGTTGCCGTAGGAGCTTGGCGTGCTGGTTGTTGCCGGTGACTAGGGCGACTCCCCTTGGCCGCCTTGTGCTTGTTGCTTGTGCATCAGATTAGACCGTAGTAGATCATGGCGTCAGATGCTCCGTCTGAACCATGATCTCCGCAGGGAAACGCTGGGGCAGGGCTTAGATTTCCAAATAGTTGACCCGACTGGTATAATGAATGTGATATAGGCATGGCAGAGCGGACGGGATCTATCTCAAGTTCGTCGTTCCATTGGCAGACTTCCAGGTCGGCAGGGACGCCGTTAACAAGCGCAGTTGAGTGATGGTCTCCTTGCCTGTCTTCCTCCAGGTCGCTTTCTGGTGGATGTGCCGCGGCTGCTCGGTTGATGCAAATGGGAGGCCCTGAGGCGCAGATTACCCATCGATCTGCAAGCTGAGACCCAGGATTGGGCGTGAAACTTGTCAAGGAAGTGCTTCGTTTGAAGAGACTGGGATCCGTGATGGGGTGGACCGTGGATAGGGACAAGGGCTCAGGTAGGTATGCCATCTCTGACCGGATTGGTATCTGACCGCGGGCTAGAGGGGTGTGGCCGAATTCCCTGAGCACGCACCAGACCTCGGGCATGTGCAGGTGAAAGTTCAGTCGCTCGGAAGAAGCCGAAGCGAGTGCCGGGGCGCAATTGTTTTGCCCAAGTCGCTCGGTGGCCACGGCATGAAGCGTGTTTTGGCTGTCATCAACACCATTGATTGGTAAAGAGATGTATCGATAGGGTGACCATTGAGTGATACCGTCAAGACGGGTTGGATAGATGCAAGCGACCAGATGAGGCCAGCAGAAACCACATGGCTGGGCGCCTCAAAGGAGCCACGCACAGGGCGGCCGGGAGGGGCGAGAGGCGGTAGACGGTAGGCGGTAGACGGTAGACCCCGTCAACGGCCTAGTGCTTGCTTTGTTGCCATTGTGTTGTGTGCTTTGTGCATGTGTTGCGGTTGCAATATCCAACGGCGCTGCAGCCACGCGGTGCCTTGGTTGCTTGGGACAGAGAGAAGAGACCGACTCTAATCTGACGGAGATTCGGGGGCTGGGAGGTGGAGGAGTGGGAGGGAACGAGCCACGGGGCTGAGCTCGACTTTGCGGCAATCTGTTTGGCAAATGGCAACCCTTGGGCCTGTCTCAACTTCTCGACGGCCGCTAGTAGATGTGACACCAGCCCGAGCTTCCGCCGTAGAAAACGTCTCTGCTGTCTGTGACCTTCCATCCATCTCACTTCAGAACACGAGGTGGTGAGGTCCGTGTGCTTTGGTCGAATGCTCGAGCTCTGGAAATTCTTCACTTGCTCTTTTTTTTGCTCCTCGTCCTTCCTCTGAAGACATTCCGAGTGCCAGTCCGCTCTGCGCTGCTGACACTGCTGAGGCTTAGAACGTGGAGCCGGCTCATGACAACAGATAATGCATCTTAGCGCATCGCATCGGTGGATGAGGTGTACGAACTGGCGGGAGACGGACAACTCCCATTTGCTTCACCGTCCAATCCAGCACGAACCACAGGCACGTTGCTGCCCTGGACGGCCGCTTGTTGACTGCAGGTGATGGATGTCTGGTTCTCGTCACAGTTGCACATCGAGACGCATGTGCATATGCCTCGTTTTGCTAACGTCCAGGATCAGTACCCAAGAGAGAGAGCGCATTTGTCCAAAGGCCCTCTTTTAGCATCGCATGGGAGTCTTCATTATGAACATAGCCCTGAGTGGCTGTGATATCGTCGTCTTTTGGCAGCTCAAAGCCCCTTGGGACGACATCTCACCGTCGCGTGCTGCCAAACTGCCATTGGCCTTCGGACAGCAAGGATCATGGCCCCCCTGCGCCGACGTGGTGCAGCCAACTAGACGCTACGCAAGACGAGACGAAGCGATGGGTTATCCACCCACCTCACAGCATATGAAATGGCGTGAGAGCTTGCGAGAATCGTCAGCTCGTACATACCGACGACACTCTGACGATCGCCGGCCAGTGCAGTAGGATGCCGCACCGTTTCTGCAGACCATTCCGTCAAGTACAGTAGGCTACTGGGCAGGGCCAGGCGCGTCAGTCAGATAGTCAGGACTTGAGGTATCTGTATCCGTACGTGGCAGCATAGGAAAGATAGGGCGACATGATGGCGAAGCGGGTTGGAGCCGTCGTCAGCGCGATGCGGGCTGATGTGCTGCAGGGTATCGCATTGTGTGGCAGTCGCGAGGCCAGGTGCCGCATAGAGGTGTATAGTAGGACGGCGGCGACATGGGACAAGTTCGGCCATCTCGATACGTAGCCGGTGGACGATCCTCGGTGGGCATGCCGGGGGGGGGGGGGGGGGGGGGAGGGGGGGCCCTTCTGGTTGCCCCAAGGAGTCTCCCCCCCCGGTTTAGGGCGGGGCCGCTGCACGCCGGGGTGCGGCGGGGGGGGGGGGGGGGGGGGGGGGGGGGGGGGGGGGGGGGGGGGGGGGCGAATGTGCGCCTTGCGATTGGCCCATAGGAATCTGCCTCCACGTTTCAAGACGGGGCTGCTGCAAGCCGGGATATCGAGATGTGTCGAAGGGGTGACGGGCAGCATGGGATGGGATAGGGTAGCCCGGATGCTGGATGGCGTCGTATCGCAGCGGCAGTGATGGATCATGGTTGCGGTGACATGTAGTCAGCTTTCGAAGGAGGGATGAAGCGACGGGCGGGAGGGGGCCGCAAAGGGGGAGGCTCCGACACACTGCCAGAGACGGGCAGACATGGTTTTGGTCGATCCGGGATATGTCGAGAGAATCCAAAGGCGCTAGGTGGACTTGAAGGGTGCCTGGTGTATCATGGATGGATGGGAAGGGTGTGCGTCGTAAGTAGATGGTCTTGCTGCGTATCCACACAAAAGTACGGATACTCTGTAAGGCACGAATGTTCTAAGTATATGAGTTTAGGATGCCGGGGGAGGGGATGTGATCCAGGCCAAGGAGCCCAGGTCGAGGTCCGAGGTTGATGTCCCTGGGGCATCACAGGCATGTCCATGACCAGGACTCGGCTCAGATGCTGGGTCTAATCTAAGTTGTCGAGGGGGGGTTGCTGTTTGTTGCAATGGCCCATGTCCAGGTGGCGCCGTGGCTTGGCTGATGGGTCGAAGATTGAGTTGGGGGTCACAAGTGACAAAGGTGACTTGAAAAAGTGAAAGTATTGTAATCATTAATACGCAAGTGAGGTGTGGTGAGGTCAAGGCAAGTCGGCCTTGAAGGGTCGAACAGGGTGGCAGAGGCTACCGTACCTCTCCCGCAGCATTCCCGCGGCGGCCTGCCAGTCCACCTCAGCTCTTTCCTTCCTTCGAGGGCCAGTGGTGGGACGACAAGAGCCGTGGGACGTCTCTTTCCATGGACCGGCGCCCGCCGTCCGTCATCCGTCATCCGTCGTCTCCATGTGCACGTCGCAGCCGCTGGCATCCGCTTCAAGGAGGCACCCGTGGAGTTTGGTGCCTGAGAAAAGACCGTCCCTCTTTTTTTTTGGGACCTTCCACAACTGTGAAGGCTCACGAGGGTCACGAAACGAAGCTGAGCTGGACGAGGTTTCCCTTCCTGTCATGTTCCTTGGGCATTTCACAGCTACCTTCCAGTGCAATACCTAGTAGAGCAAGTCATAGGGGAAAGTATACAGGGGTTGCGACTTCACCAGTATTCGTACGTGTCTTCTGCATCCTGAGCAAGGTGGGACGGAGGAAGAAGCTCAGAATAACTCCCCCGGCAATACGGCATTTGCCACAGACTGTGAGTAATGTACTCTAGGAAAAGCCCATTGTGCATCACCGCAGTCTCGTCGTGGCATGAGAAGCCATATTGCAAAATCCCGTAGTGACTTACGGCAGCCGCAGTGGCGAGTGGCAACAGCCGGCATCTTCCTCAACCAAGGTGCCTTATACTGCACTTATACAGGGCATTTCCTTCTCTATAGAACCGGCCAGTATGTCATCTGTCCCATCTCTGACCATCCCATCAGCACATCGGTCGATTTGTTCCTTGCCTCCATCCACCTAGGTTCTAGGTAAGCACAGGACACAAGGGCACACTCTCACTTACTTTTCGCCATCCTACGACGTAGACAAGGCACACATGCCTTCCCGTTAGTCAAGCCCAGTCAAGCCCAGTCAGTCAGCCCAAAGGAGCTAGTGGGCACTATGCAGAGGAATCTCGACGAGAGGAAAATTACGGCAAGGTAGATGCAGGGAGTTGGACAACTGAGGACGGAGGGCGAAAGACCTGGATACATCTCCCGCCCCTCCTCCTCCTCCTCCTCCTCCTCCTCCTCCTCTTCCTTCCCTTCCATTCACAATGACAGAGCAGAGGTACGTACCCATCGACGCATCCAAAGAGTCGAGGGTGTGAAGGAGCAAGGTGTGGATTTCTGGGTTTGAATGTGGGTCCAGAGTCTCCACCCAAGAAGCTGCAGATGTTTCAGCTGATGTCCACTGCTCTTGTCATTGGAGACAGCAATGGAACGTTGGGCAAAAAGACTCAGGAACACCTTCAACGGTCACCCCAGCTCCCACCGACCTTTTCTGCCACCCCGGTCGCCGTCTAGACCGTGAAGGGTTGTCTCGGTTTGCCCAATCTCGTCCAACTTGCAGCGCGGATAACCTCAACTCCCGGCCACCGCACACGGGACGAAAGAACCGACATCTGCGAGGTCGCCGTGAGACTCGAGAGACGGCGGCCAAGATTCCACACGCCTCCAGCTACCTTTTCCACCCAGGACAAAACGGCCATGGCAACACGTCCCCAAAGGAAACAAGCTTGCGTCGGGGCATGGGCGCCAGAGCAATATCGGCGTGCGATGCGAGATTGTCGGAAGACCAGACGCTGGCTTGACACGCCGAAGCACCCGCAGATGCAGAGTCTCGAGCTTCTTTTTCGCTCCAGAGTACGCTTGACGGAAGACGGCTTGCTCCAGAAGTGTTTCTCCTCGTCCTGCTACCGTCTCTAATTCTGCCCGCTGCTGGCGAAACCATCTACTACTGCTGCAGCAGCCGACAAGTGTCATCGCATCGCCCGTCGTCACTCACCCATCATCATCTGGGGCGACCAATAGACCACAGTAGCCAACTATATGCTGACCGACCAAGATTTGGTCTCTTCCCATCAAGCGAGGCCTAGCCTTCCCGCCCATTTCGGTCTTCCTCCTCCTCCGAACTCTCTCACGCCCTCTGCCCAAGCTTGCTTCGCGCTTCGCTGAAGAAAGTCGGTGAGCACAGGCATCCATCGTACACGTTGTGAGATGCGCCGGATCGTGGCCAGTCCACCCACTAAAGACGATGGCTGCCACCCAGTGCCCTTCCACGGCCTCAAGTATGTTGTCTAGGTAGCAGCCAAGGTGCCTCAAGCTTGGCTTCCACGAACAAGATGGGTTGACTGAGAGGGATGCGACGCAAACTCGGCCCACGGAAGCTTGGGTCGACAAGGTCTAGCTCCAGGGCGTATCCGAAAACCAAGAGCACCAGCGCCGGCGCCATCTTCATCTTGTTTTCTGTCCTCACTCCTACGACTCAGAGAAAATTAAGCGCCTGCTCACCCGGCTGCCCTACGACGCTATCAGTCTCCGGACGACACGTCTTCATCTGAGAGGCTTGATGAGTGGATGATGTTCCTAGCCCTTCGCCTTCGACACCTTACCCTTTTGTCTCGGGCCCGAGGCCACTGGGCAAAGATACTCGGGGACGGACGAGACAACACTCAGCAGTCCCCAGTGCCCTCTCTGGCCGCCGGCAGACCAACCCGCCAAAGTCAGGTCAACGTCTCTGACAAGGACTGCTGCAGGGTGATATCCCTGCGCCGATCATCTCGAAGCGAAACCCTCACAAGCTTGCACCCTCGGACCCCGGTCTCGAGTGATTTACAATGGTTTCATCTCAGCTTTTATCTTCTGCACCAACGCCATTATGATACGAAGAAAAACTCGGGACCTGCTCCAGTGCCACTCGTCCGAGCCACTGCCACTTGTCGCTGTCATTTGCCAGCACGAGCTTCACACCATCTCCAGTCTTGTTCCCCCTTCCTCGCGGATCTTTCTGGTGGCCCCAAGAGTTCGAACGACGAGGGGACGAGGAGTATTCTTCAGCGGCCTGTTCCTTGCGACTACGACGCTGGAAGTGATGTGGACCGACGCCGTCCCAAATTTTGCTTATACTACTACGGCCATCTGCATCATTACACACACATTGCTAAGGCGGCACCTTGCTAATCCCCGTCGGCCCTCGAACCACAAAATATTCCGCGAGACCAACGTGACCCATATGCGCCAGTACGTGCGAGCGGTCGGCAGAGGCGTGTCAGGTGCCTGCAGTGGAAGGCCGCTAACGTTAAGGTTAACCAACCTTGGTCTGGTTGCACCTGGCCTTCTGCGTGCTCTTTACGCACTTGGCTCGCCACAATGCAAATGCCCTGATCGTTGGTCGCGGCCATGCGGTACCTTTCGAAGGCTTTGCAGCGTGTCTCAAAGCCATTGAGCACGCAAAAAGCGTTTAAAGGCATCAGATGCCAAATGTGGCTTATGGCCTGGCTAGGGCGGTATGCACGACACAACAAGTCAACTCATGTTTTTGCCCCGTTATTTGCCGTCCGCTCATCGAGAGCGACGACCATGGACCACCATGGTCGCAGATTAACGAGTCAGGCAGTCGTCTCTGATGTTGAGCCGAATGCTTGAGCAAGCGAACTCAATCTACCGGACCGCCATCGGTCGGCTCAGCCGCTATCTCATCCCCCACAAGATCCTCCAATTTCCATCCGCGCCTTGAGACAAACGCCGCTGCCGAATATAGAAAATTGAGAGCTTCTGTAGAAGGCCCGTGGGCAAGACACCTACCTATGTGGGCAACGTTGTTTGTTTCATTCTTTTTCGTATTCTGGAAGCCTAGGCTGCCCTCGCCAAGCCCTTTGAACAAATTGCGACCGCTTGAGACAAAAACATCATCAAATTTCCCTTTTGAGTCAGCCATTCGTTACGTCGTAGCGTTGCTTGTGCGTCTCACAGCAACTGTTTGAGAGGTAAGCCTGTCCATTTGACCATCAGACTTTCTTTTTTTTCCTTTCTTTTTTTCTACATTGCCATTGCCCCTTGCGTCAACCGACCGAGGGAAGGGAAACTTCAGACGTAGTGGACAGATGTAACTTCATCTTTCCCCGTCGGTCTTTCACAAGTTCCCCATCCGGCGTCAAGGTCTCACATGTGTCATCGTCTGATGTCGAAACCGAAAAGTTGGGAGTCGGGCCACAGAGACAAGAGAGGAAGAAGGAGGACACATCTGATCGCACGCCTATCTGTACCCCTCGACCTCTTTTCCTTTTCCTTACCTTCGCATCGGCGGCCCGAAGAGGCCAGGATCAGGGCACATTTCGGCGTGCTGTGTGAACTCTGAATCTGTCTGCTCTGGCGAAAAAGGACAGAAAATATGCCCTAATTGACCTGTGACAACCAAACTTTTCGAAGAGATGACGATGACGGGTTGGTCCGTGACGAAGATGGAGTGGTGAATCCGAATAAGAGACGACATGTGCAGTTTCTGGGCTCTGGCCCGGTCCATGGGACGCCGAGAGCTCCCCGAACAATCCAGTGGGTCCCGCAACCTTCCGGAAGTAAAGTCCCGGTTTGTGTCCAGCGAACGACAACACTGCTACCGCGGGCCGGCCACCCGTGGATTGTGCGGGTCGCGACATTCTCTTCAACGGAAGGGTTTTCCATCTACACTTTGAAAGATTACTTTGTTCTCGCCGGTGCCTATTCACAGCCATGGCGATTTTATTTGAGCTTTCCTTATTGGTCTGACCAGGTGTAATAGATAGGCTTAGCGCCTCACGTAAGATTGGAGAAATAGGAGAAGCAATAGGAGAAGCATTCACCGAGCAGGTGCCGTACAACGTGAAGACCGCGTCACCCCAGAGTGTGAATTTTTCCTTTTTCACAATGTACCTTGTAGACAGCTATACGCGAGCGACTTCCAATGCAACACGTTAATTTCTCTTTGTCATCTCGGGCTATGATTAGGCCATAATGTCCCTCGGAGAAGACCAAGGCCCAAACGAAGGCGCCGACTACCCCGGAGCGACAGCAGCAGCAGCAGCACCAACGGCTCGCAACGTGCCAAGGATGCCGGAGCCGACGCCGGGGAAGATGCGCCTCAACATTGTCATCCTCTTTATGGGCTCGCGCGGCGACCTCCAGCCCTCCCTCGCCGTCGCGAAGCTCCTGCAGCGGCGACACGGCCACCGGGTGCGCATCGCGAGCCACCCGCCGTACCGGAGCGTCGTCGAGGCCGAAGGCGTCGGTTTTTACAGCATTGGCGCGACGGACATCAAGACCATGATGGAGAGACGGCTTCTGCCGCGCGGGGAGCTGCGTGCGCTGGTGCCGGTCGTCAGGGAGGAGTTTCGGGAGATGGGGGCGCGGTGGTGGGGGGCTTGTGTTGACGGGTACGGGTTTGCGCATGAAGACGGGGGCGCCGGGGGCGAGAGGGGCGCGTTTGTGGCGGATTTGGTCCTTTCTATGATGCATGTGTTCAACCAGACGTCTGCGGCGGCGAGGTTGGGTGTGCCGTTGCATCTGTTTGGGATGAATCCGAGAATCTTTTCAAAGGAGGTGCCGCATTCGCAGGCGGGTTGGGCTTTGAGGGCGCCGAGTAGGGCGAAGAATGTCTTGTCTTGGTGGGTTCAGGATTTTATGTGAGTCTTTGTTTTGCTTCGGTTCTTATTTCTTTTTTTACCATCTTGTTCTACACAATCTGTCTTTCCCCCTCCTTCGGTTGACGTCTTGTCCCCGTAATCAGAGGAACGATGGGGGGGCGCGTAGTCGTAGCTCCCAGGAAGGGGACCCTCGGGCGATGTTGGACTGACCATCGGCAACAGGTTCCTAGAAGCGATCAAGCCCGTCATCAACGACGTCCGCGTCAACGTCATGGGCCTGGAGAGCATGTCGCCCGCTTGGTGGCTGAGCCAGTACAACAGGATGAAGGTCCCCTGCACGTACCTCTGGTCGCCGAGGCTGCTCCCGAAGCCGGCGGACTGGCCGGACAACGTCGACGTCGCGGGCTTCGTCTTTGACGACGTGCCCGGCGGGTATACACCGCCTCCGGAGTTGGTGGCGTTCCTGGAGGCGGACCCGGAGACGCCGCCGGTGTATATCGGGTTCGGGAGCATGTCGTTTGCCAACGCGCAGGATGTGTTTGAGGGGGTGATTTTCGAGGCGGTGAGGAGGGTTGGTGTTAGGGCTGTTGTTGGGAAGGGGTGGTCTAATTTAGTCAAGGAAGAGGTTGGACGGGTTGAGAGAGAGGGTGAGGGTCAGGCGGACGGGGTCGGTGGTGAGCGGGACATGTCGCACATCTTCATCGTCGACGAGGCGCCGCACGCGTGGCTCTTTCCCCGGGTCAGGGCCGTGGTATGTCACGGCGGGAGCGGGACCACGGCCATGGCGCTCCGGAGCGGTAGGCCCACGCTCGTGGTGCCCGTGGCCGGGGACCAGCCGTTCTGGGGCACGAGGGTTCACGCGGCGGGGTGCGGGCCCGAGGCGAGGTTTGGGCTGGCGGAGATGAACGGCGAGAGATTCGAGCACGGGTTGAGGGAGCTTCTGAAGCCCGAGTACGCGACTGCCGCGAAGAGGTTTGCGGCGGGGGTGGCGGGGGAGAGGCCTGGGGAGGAGGTTTGTGTTGAGCGGGTGCTTGAGACGGCGGGCGTTTATGAGAGGGAGGGGAGGTGTGCTGTGTACGATGGCCGGCCTGCTGTTTGGAGGTGGACGGGGGGTGGTGCTGGTGCTGGTGCTGGTGCTGGTGGAGGAGATGGAGGGGAGAGGTTGTCTGCTGTTGCGGCGCATGTTCTTGTCGAGAGCGGAAGGGTAAGGAGGGAGGACTTGAGGGCGTTGGATCTGGTCAAATGGCCTGATTTGGCGAGCCCCGGGGATCCGTTGACGGGGTTGGTTCTCGGGACGCAGCAGGCGTTTGGGAGCATCGCCGCGGATGGCAGGACGGGGAGATGGGGACGGCTGGGGCTTCATGTCTTGCGAGGTGAGTTTCCCAACTTTTTCTCCAGTGTTTCCCGTGATTGCTATTTCTTGTCACTTATGTGAATGGGTGGGGGTTTTCGACTGACAACTAGTATCTAAAGCTCCCCTTACGATCCTAGCCGCCGTGGCGTTTGGCCTCTTCAACCTACTCGACTTTATCCTCTACGAGCTCGCCTCGCCTTTCGAGCCGAAGCTCTACGCGAGTAACCCGCGGCTGTACACGTATCCGCGGATGCTCCTCTTCCTCGTATCCGCGCCCTTTGTCGAGCTCGCTTCGATCGTGACGCAGCCGGCGCGCCTCGTGGCTAAGAGGAGGAAGTGGGGGAAGGGATCCTTGCTGCGGGTGGTCCTCGAGGTACCGCTCGCGATTTTGAGGGTGCTTTTGGCTTTGGTTAATATTCTGGTTGGTGGGCTGGGTTTCACGCTTCGGCGGCTCGAGGTTTCTTGTGCGAGGGGCATGGGGGAGAGGCCTGTAGGGGATGTTGTCGCTGAGGCGAGGGTTAGGCAGGGGAGAGTTGAGGCGGAGGGGTTGAGGGTTGAGGGAGTCGAGGTTGGTAGGGATTTGGTGGGGGATATTGTGAGGAGGTGGGATGAGCGGAAGAAGGGCTGAGTGGTTCTATCCTTTCTTCTCTACTACTACTAATACTACTACTACTACTACTACTACTGTCAATTATATGGCCTGAATTCTACTTGAGCGAATAGTGCCATGGGCTAGCAGAACAGTCGCGACCTTGTCTTAAGACCAGAGTTGAACACCAGCGGCGAAGCGTTCTATCGCGTGGCGGCCGTGAGTTACTCTCCCATTCTTGGTGGATACTTCCAGCCCATTCGCTTACATTGCAGCCCTCCTTTTTCGTCAAGCGAGAGGTGAGTGAGAGGGAGAGGGGGGTGGTTGGATACGGATATTCTCCGATACATTTCAACTTCGTGATACGGGACTTGCACATGCCGTCCTGCGGGAAGCCGGCGCCCCGGGCCACGTCAACTTCTTGTGTCGCAATCATGGGACGAGGCGAGGTAAGGTTGGTAGGATGGCTGCGTGCCGCGTACGAGTTCGGGATATTCTCGCCCTTGGCCATGCGGGCGGCTTGCGGCGTGCGGTGGTGTGACGCGATCGGCGTGGGTATCGGGTTTGATATGGGGAGCGTTGGATCGCATGTGTAGGTGGGCTTCTTTTGCCGTTGGGATATTTCACGGGGTTAGCTTGGTAGTTGTTTCCTGGCCAGCTTGGTATTCTCCGGCGGTAAGTCGCTCATGTAAGATTGGTCCCTCGCGGTGAGAATAGCACCTACGTACGCAAGAGGTTTCAACCAAGGTTGACGCTGCGTGCGAAGGCTTGTCTCTTTTATTTTCTTCCCAAGAGGTTGGCGACGGAATTCCAGGAATACCTGTGTGGCCTTGGGGGTGGTTAAAATTGCAGTGAAAGACACAAGCCCCCATTTCCCCCCCATCCCTCGGGCAGCAAAGGTGTTTTGTGAGACTTGAGCTGGCCAATTGGACAGCCTGCCAATTGTGAGTGGCTACTTTTCAAACGAAATCGTCCGCGGAATTTTTGGGTGAAGAAGCTCCTCTATGTTATTGTTCTTGAGTGTCTCTCTTTCTCTCTTGCAAAAACATAAACAGAACCCAAGGGGACTCGGTATAGATGAGTTGAAAGAAGAGGGGCCTGTACTTACAATCACATTCATTTGCAGTCAACGTTGTTTCAGATCCCCTATACACAGTTGACTAAAACTTTCAAGTGAAATTGAACTGCTCTTAAAGAAGGTCATTACAAAATTTACGAACAATGGGGACCATAGCTACATGGCTGAAATTCTTGAGGCCTCGTTCGCGACCTCGGGTCCGGTCACAGTAATCTTCTTGGATTCCAATCTACGCCCCCGTCAGATAGTATGAGAAATTGTAAGTCTTGTGAAAATTCGCACAATCTATATGGTACTCATCACAGCTTCGGCCTTGAGAAAGTTGTATCCATGCTTTTCATGGTTATACAATCATGTCTTCGACTTCCCGAAGACTCTAAGCCCAATTGACCAAAATATTCTGTTCCTTGGCCTTGATTATTAAGTCAATCACAATGATCAGTTTCTTACAGTAGTTCTGCTCCGTACAATAATACATCATGACAAGGGCTCAAAAATTGTGGCGTCGCGGCCGTTGAGGTGACCGCATAAAGGGGCTATGCATGTAGCAGATATTTGAAATAGTTCCCACCACGTTCGGCCATGACCGCTGCAGTGCTTAATGCGACTCCATACGCTCCACGCGACCATCAACCGAGTTCCGTCAGCTTACGCCTTCACCTAGAGCCGATAGTACATATCTAAACCGCTTGAACATAAACCATCGGTAGAGAGAAGACTTACGCGATGACCGCGCCTCTTCTCGCCTCTGAATTTCCAAGACGAAGACGCGGTCCATTTGGCTGACCCCATGACGCAACCACCGCCATCAGTCAGTCCTCCCATCCTATCGCCGCTCGGCTCGTCGACCGCTGACCCTCCACTCTGCAGACCCCTACACCTCGTCGATTCCTGTTGTCCAAAAGAACTCCGGCGTCGCAGCAGCAGACACCGGGCAGTGGTCCACCCGTCTTCGCTGGCAGTCAGCGCTTCCAGCCAACGCCCCGGTTCGCCCCTCCTTCGTCGACTCAGCGGCCTCCCCCGACGCCCGTGTTCCCCGGTTCACTCCGACCGTCGAGACACAGAAACCCGATTCATGATGCTCTAGATAGCTCGCCCACTGATGCGCCCGCCTCGGCGACGCGGCCGACGCTAGGCGCTGGGACGCAGAGGCAGAATCACAGGATCGATATCGACTCTGACGGTAGCGATTCGCCGCCAGAGGAGGATCAGGATGAACTTCCACCGATGGTTGTCGCGGTGAATGATTCAATCGAGATTGAGTCGGAGCCGCCTAGTGTTCTGCACAGCGGAATTGAGGAGCGGACACCGAAAAGGAGAAGAATTTCAGTCTCGCCAGCATTGAGCTGGCAGGAGGAGCTCCAGGAAGATGTCACGATGGGATATTTAGAAGAAGAAGAGCCCCTGCCACAGAAAAGCGAATCGGGTAATGAGCAGCTGCCAGATGCCGATGAGGACCTTCCACTCGGCATGAATCCTGGTCAGACGGACGACGACTTGACGATCCCCCCTCGCACTGCAGGAGACCCAGCAAAGACCCAGCCCACATTTCATCGCGCCCCCCGTTTCAAGGTGTCCGAGGCGGACGCAGTCCGGCAAGAGGGCCTACCTGAAGCCTTCTCGCCACAGCGACGTGGCGCGAAATATGTCGCCGGGGGGCTCGCGGCTGAGCTGCAGACCTGGTTGGCGGAGGTCAAGGGCTGGACGGGTGGTAATCGTCCGGCGGACCTGGTCATGAGCATTGCCGTTGACGAAGTTCGTCATGGGAACAGGATGTGTCTCGTTCGGGGACGGAGAATCGTAGCGGACGGGGCTGCGAGGGAGGAGATTGCGGCACGGCTTATGCTGGCTGGGGAGGGGCAGTTGACGGGGCTGGGCCAGAAGAGTCCTGTCGCAGTGGGTGGTGTCGTTGCCATCTCGCAGCCTGCGTGGGAAATTGAGCTGCAGGACGGTAGATGGATTGTTGCGTGTGACTGGGCGGTCTCGTAGGAGACTAGGTCAATATATGCACACATGCCAACATTATTAACTCATTGCGATCTTTCGAATCGACTTTGGTGATTTTACATTTGCATTACGTGGGGGTAAGATGAAAGGTGGAAATGGTCGAAGTTGGCTAGGAAGAAGCTGCGATTCCACGAGTTTGCAGCCATAATGACTCCTGTCCTGTTGGCGCATTGGTTTTCTTTTACCGTCTGTATCAGTATCAGTCTCTTGACCGAACATCATTAGCCTGAGACTGCCGAGTACTGGAACTTGTCCTCGTCCGGTATTTTGTCATGCGTATGTACCTCGGCACTTTATGAAGTGTCTCTGGTAAGCACCACTTGATGCATAACGCGCTCAAATACATATGCGCCATCTATACAGGTAGGAAACCGTATACTCATTCGTCAGACCAATTCCAAGCCCCAGTTTTACTCATCATATCCCGTCGGTAAGGTAGACACTGCGAGCCCTTGCAGCGAAATAAAAAAAAAAAAAACATGCGCCGATTTCATCGAGAAAGGTGCCAACGTAATTGACTGTCATTGCGCAAAGTGCGATGCCTCACAGATAAACAGAAGAAGTTCTCGACACAATGACGTGGCTGGTCCTCCGACCAGCCGCCTTTGCGCGGGTGCCGGCCGCAACGACTTGCCGGCCGGGCCCACGATTCTACTCCGCGGCAACCACTGGCGCCGGCCTCTCGGACCCGCTCCGGATCCTCTTCTGCGGTTCAGACGACTTCAGCTGCGCTGCGCTGAGCGCGCTTCATGCGGAGAAGAAACGGAATCCGGCACTGATTGAGTCGCTTGATGTCGTCGTTCGGCCCGGCAAGCTGTCAGGGAGAGGGATGAAGAGTGTTCGTGAGGGTATGTATGTTTGTGTGCGGTCTCGACTTTCACGGAGTTGGTGGGAGTGAGTGATTCTGAGCTGACGACACATGTCAGTTCCGTTGAAGAACCTCGCTGAGCAGCTCAGGTTGCCAATTTACGTGAGGGACACGTTTACTGGGTGGCAGGTATTGCAAGTCCTTGTCCTGTCAACCCAAGTTTCAACGTGCTGATATCCGCAGCCGCGTAACAACATCAATCTCATCATTGCCGTCTCCTTCGGTCTCTTTGTACCACCGAGGTTACTCAAGATGGCAAAGTACGGAGGGCTCAACGTTCACCCATCACTCCTCCCAGAGTAAGCTCATTCATGCCCCCACCCCTGCATCGTACCTACCTCACCCAGCCTCTTAACACCTCACCCAGCTTCCGCGGTCCTGCGCCCCTCCAACACACGCTCCTAAAAGGCCGCACGCATACAGGCATCACGCTCCAGACGCTCGACCATGAAAAATTCGATCACGGTGCTATTCTCGCTCAGTCACCGCTCCCCGGCATCCCGATCCCTGAAAAATGCAGCACGCAGCAGCTACTCGACATCGTCACGCCGCCAGCCGCCGATATGCTCGTCGACGGTCTACGGAGGGGCCTATACGTCCCTCCACACGCGGACGCCGGCTGGAAACCCTCCATCTGGAACTTCCTCAGCACGCCTCCGCATGCGCCCAAGGTCACGAACCACGACCGCCAGATTCCTTGGTTCGAGTGGACCGCCGACCATATTGTGACGCGCCAGCGCGTTCTGGGCAACATCTGGTGCTCGGCGGTGAACAATACCCTGCAGAAAGAACAGAGGATCAAGTTTGGACGAGTAGAAGCGGTTGACGACGTGCATGACCACATTAAGCAGTTCACCAGACGACTCAAGTTGTATCAAAAGAATCGAATGTCTGATGACGAGGTACTGGAGGAGGACAGAAAGGTTAAAGTCGTCTTTTGGATTCAGAAGCCGGAACACGATGCCGACGCTGAAGAGGGAAAGTGGCGCGTGGCCAGGCTCCCCTACTTTGATCACGAGGACGGGAAGAGCATAGTGATCCCCGTTTTCAAGGGGGACAAGTTACTAAAGGTGTCGACCTTGATTGTTGAGGGCGCCAAGGAGCGCCCTGCCGCGAGCGCGATTAAGTCCTTTGGCACGGTTACAGATGCGTACGATTTCGGCTCTAGAAGGCCCTCTAGCATACCCATTATTATTCCCTTTTAAATATAATATTGGAGGTGTACGATAGGAAAAGACACTGATGAAATTGATCATCTATGATTGGTGTCCAATTGTAATATATTCATGGTCTTCCAAGACAAGATTCCTCTTTCGGGAGCGTTGACGAGGAGCGAGATTTGGTCATTGTCGCAAAAGAGATGCCAACCGAGACCTGTGATGAAGAAACCCGGAAACCTGACTTGAGCGATTATTCCAGCCAAATGTCCCTGGAGTCATGCTCGCCCGACGATGAGGAGTGGTCGGTGAGCGACACACCAAATTTTACCTTTTTCGACTCAAGGCTTCAAAGAATGCCAAAGACTTCGCAAGGCTACCAATACTACGAACCCCCAAAGGAACAAACTTCTGACTCGCGGGAGTTGATGGGTTTCTAAGCGCTCACAGCGCGGACCCAAGCTTAAATTCTGGCGATGATGGAGCCGTGGTCATAGCCAACAGAAGGCAATGTGTTCTTGCTTCGAGGTTACGCTTGGCGACGACGCTCGTATCGAGAGCTTTGGGCCCAATTGCTTTTGGGCGAACAAATTTCAAGTCTTCTGGAACCAAAGAAATCTCTGAAAGAGGTTGGCAGAATCCTCGCGCTGATTTATCAGAGGGAACGGACTCACGGCATGAACGCTGACAGGCAGACTCGCCACAAGGCTGCTCTCAACAGAGATGGAACAGCGTACCATGGTGTGGTAGCCATGACTGACAACCGCGCAACCGTCACCAGAATGGCCCAATTGTTTCTCGAGATGTGGCTCTACGAACTGGGACAGAGGGTTACGGCTCCGCCCTCTATAACACGATGGTACAAGTAGCAGAGGGCCGGTCTCAAGACGGAAACGTCTACCACTATAGTGGTGTAGCTGTTTTTCATCAACCATCGATGGGATGCCGCCGAGATGGTAAACCTTTCTCGTGCGAGAGCATAAACTGCCCGTGCCCAACGTTGAAAGCTGTCTCGCGTGGCACATGTAAAGTTTGACTGATGCGAGGAAGGACATCCTTGGGTTTCATGCCCGGTATAGCTACGCCTATGGATACTTGAGGGTCGAGAAGTTCGTTCCCAGAGCGAAACGTCGCCAAGAGCACCAGCTTTGTCCCCAGCGGATCAACAGTTGTATGGCATTGCCTGTTATCCTGGCGATCACGCAGCTATCCGATGAAGAGACTGATCAGCTTCTCGACGAGTTAATCGAGCCCATGAATCATTTGAAAGAGCTTTGCCCCATCATCTCACCTTGGCATACTGGTTTTGAGGAAGAAGAATGAATAAAATGAATTAAATGGGTGAAGTCGAGGGTCCGATGGGTTCGTCGATCGATATCTCATACTCGACCTTGACACTGAAAAGTGTGGAGCATAGGGTGTTTAGGAATTATGTTGCAGAAACGGCTCACGACAAGTATGTTAATAAAACAAATATACAATAGACATACCCCTAGTAGGGTAAGGCCATTTTTTTATTATCGTAACTATTATCACGCTGCAGGTTCGTCTATTCCATATTGTGAGAAATTATATGAGAGATGACGCTTACTCTCCATTCACAACGAAGACGGAGAAGACGCCGTTGCCCACTTGCGAGGCAACGCATCCATGCCCGGTTGGGGCCTGCTCATGCTATTCAGCTGATGGAAATTGCAATTAGTGCGAGAAGCTGATTAGAACTGGACTTGTCAAGTTCCTTGCCCAAGGAATCTACATAAGATCAACAGAACAACTTGAAGACAGACAGCAGAGACCAAAAATGAGGCAGGCACATGAAAGAACAAGACAACGAAAGGGCAGACTACGATATTCGCGACGAAGGGACGGGCTCAGATATTGGAAGAGTCCTACGACTTTTTACTGGAGTATCACTGTAAGCTCTAAAAAAGTTCGAGAAGGTCTTCAATCCTAGGTAGTTGACCGTGGATATAGGATCGGGGGCTCCAGCAATGATCCGAGACTAGGCTGACCCATCCCCCGCTTCCAACTAAAACTAAGAGAGCCCAAGGGTACCGTGGCAGTAGGTTTCTGAAGGGGTGATTCATACTTGGTCACGTAGAGTGAAGATATTAAACGCATGAGACGTGACAGCAGCAGTCCAACTTGAGAGACATCGTCGCATAATGGTGGAAAATGTGTTTGATAGTCTGGCGTCGGCTGCTCGTTTGGCGTACAATACATCGTCTTGGCACAGCGGGTGAACTGGAAAGGCCTCGCAAATGTTCTGGGCAACAATGTGCAGCATGCGCATTGGGAGAGACATCTTTACAAAAGGCTCACGTCTGTTTTTGGGAAGGTTACGTTCCTTAGAACCGAAATGTGGTTGCAGAACCTGGGCGGCTTTCTCACATTGAGTTGGACATCGTACGAGGATGCAAGGCTTCAGCATGCAAGGTGTAAATGTATGGAAATGTTTCTCTGTTTGATAGTTCTTTACTTCATCTATACCATTAAAAAAATCTCATCTAACTGTACCACGTCTGTCCGGGCTTCAAGCTATTCAGAATCCGACAGCGGGTAGTGATGCACAGTTTCTCGCGATCAAGCCGCTTGAACTTGGGGCCCAGCGGCCCGGAGACGTAGTGATACTGCGCAAACAAGCGCCACTGGCGCATATCGGCCAGACTATAGAGTTTATCGCCCCAAGGGCCGGCGTAATGGAACCAAGACGTCGGCGCGTCGGGGTTCTCGGCCGTGGGGACCAGGCTGATGGGGTTTTCCTTGCGGTGACCGCTAGCCACGTCGACCTCGTCATCGAGGTCGTCGTCGAGGTCTTCATCCAGGTCCTCGACGTAATCATACCAATATGTGTAGGCGTTCTTGGACGGATCCCAGAGGGGTCCTTTGTCGGTCACGTCCTTGAGCATCTTGAAGGGCAGCACGTACGGGTGCTCGCCGGCCTGCGCGTACATGGCATGGGAGCCGACGGCGGAGTAGATGACGGGACGCTCGCCCCGCTTCTCGACGGCGTTGTACGTGTAAGCCTGGCCGCCCTCGTGTTCCGAGAAGAAGATGCCACGGGGCACGCCGTTCTCGAAGCGCATCATGCAGTGCTCCCAATCGCCGACGTGGTTGCCGAAGCGAATGGTCAGGACCGTCTGGCCGAGGTTGTACGAGTAGAAGAAGAACCAGAAGGCGTCCACGATGCCGGAACCCTTGTCGACGAGAACAAGGATGGCCGGCGCCTTTGAATAGCCTTCCTGATCGGGCTTGTGGGTCGGCGTGTCGGGAATGGGCTTTTGGTCCTCGTCTCGGCGGCGGAGGTGGAAGCCGGCGGCGCGGGCGGATCCTTCTGGGAATTGTGGGTAGCGACGAGGGTCCGAGATGCGGTGAACGGGGTGATCGCGAGATACGTCGAACCACGTCGTATCCTCAGTGTCATGTCGTGGGTGTTCAGAGTCGCCATCCGGGTCATCGGGCTTTTCGTCCTTGTCGCCGTCGTCCTCGTCCTCATTCCAAGGCTCAGGAATGCCAACATGGCTGTGCAGCCATTCGGGTCTCTGCTCCACATCGTCATCGCTGGTCAGATAGACCATGCCATCCTCCTTGTTGAGCGTATGCATATCCGACAAAATCAGGGAACGGTTCAGAGCCTCCTTCTCCAAGTAGGGCGTCATGTGCCGAATGTGTTCCGCAATGTCGGCAGGCCAGAAGTTCTCGCCCGAGTAGAGGTGGACCAGCGGCGCATACTGGAGAACATAGTCAGGAATCTCCTTCAAGACTTTCCTCCTCTCCTCCTTGTCGTCCCGTGGTGAGCGCTTCTTGGGAGCCGTCTCCCAGCCGGAATGGCGTCCATCCAGAGACCTGAGCTCCAACCGCAGATCGCCGGCGTCGGAGTCGTTCGTGTACGGAAAGAGGGACGCCGGGTCCCATGAAAGGTGGTGAACGCCACAGAGACTCAACCAACGACAAGCCTGACGATCGAGCCAATACGGACTGCTGCTAACCCATTTCTTGTCCTCGCGCTGCTTGGCCGGATCTGGCGGGTTTGGGTTAAGGTAGCGGGGCAGGAACCATGCTAGGAATGACACCGACACCAGGAAGGCGAGTAAGATGGTGAAGCGGCGTAGATAATACATCGAACAAGTTCGTGGTGGCTCCAGGCCTCGCAGGATAGGATTTGGTTGTTGAGAATAATAGGAGACTAAAGGAGTGCGGAATAGGCGCTGGTTCGATTGGTAATATGCTATTGGTAGCTACGGACGCTGAGTGATGGTTCGCGGGGGTTCGGGATGCCGGCACGTCTTGCGAAAGCCAGCGGGGTCTCGCACAGCATCACCAAGTAAGTGTACATGTAGATGTAGTGTATTACTGAACGGTTGAAGGTGGGAGGTGCGAGCGGATATGCATCGCCGGCCAGACGCTGAGGCCCCTTGGTCAAGTGTTTTGTGTCGTTGGTCGGGGAAAGTTTGTTAGAAGTGCGAAGGGAAGAGTTGGAAAGTAGTGTACGAGTGGGAAGGAAGCTTTGGGTTGGGGTTTGGGACGGAACTTAGCGGTTTGCGCGGGCGACAGACGGCGACAGCGGAAGCAGGGAAGCAGGGAAGTAAGGGCGTCAGGGACGTACTGGATTCGGCCTGGACCTGGACGTGGGAGGATGGCAGACGGGAGGGGATTGGAGGGGGGTGCGGATGGATGTCCCACTAGTGTAAGGATACTGGCCGCAGTGTCTCTGATGCAGCCCTCCACAGTGAGGCAGGTATCTCTCCTCCACGCCCGGCAACAGAGAATGGCACCAAGGTTCCAGGAACCTCATGCAGCCAGCAGACCGGGAGGGTTCAACGATCGGCGGGACCAACCAGATCCCTGCAGATTCCCACGAGGAGGACGGATAAAGCTCCCAGTTCCGCGCGCTGCTGACTCTCTCCCCCCACCGTCCTACCTTGCATTGTTGTCTGTCGCTGAGTGACTTCGGCAAGTAGCCGATCCCTGTGGCCATCACGAGTCGCTTTATCTTTCAGTAAAGTTGCTCCCATGTGAGCTGGCATTGGGCGGGTGGGCTTCTTGGGTGACGGGCCGGGATGATCTTGCAAACACAGGGCTTACTACTAACCGTCTGCCGAAACCCGCAAACCATTATGTAAGTACTGTGAACACTCCATTCTGAGGCTTTTTTTCTACTGTCTACCATGTTAGCATTTTCTTCTAGAATGTATTCCCAATTATGTTTCCGATATCCCGCGGACTGTTGGTATCCGTAGCGGCCAACGGTTTTCGGCCAATCTACTTCTCACAAGGCGGACACTTTTGCCAGAGTTCGTCAAACAGTGATGGTGTCGCACGACCTTTTGGATGAGCATAGTTCATTAGCTCTAGGTTCAGCCGTCGGGGGGACTATGCTATGCAGTCGAGGCCAAATTCTGGCACCCTCGACTTTGTCCACCAACTGTCGTGATATCGTCAGCCTGACCACACCATGCCTCCATGCATACCCCTCCAAATTCTCCTATGCCAACCCAGGAGGGCCCGGCCGGCACTGGAGGGGGCCCTTAGGCCTTGGAACCGCGGCCATTCAGTTTCACCGTCCCATCCGAAGCTTCGCCCTATTCGGAAACCATGCTTTTCATGGACCCAAATGGCCCACGCAGAGAGTGAAAATGGATTGCGACATATAAATCGCGACCGGGAAGTTTGTATATTCCGATCAGATGCGATATCGTATCCCCAGATTGGAGGCTGCGTTCCTGAGATTGCCTACTCCAAATCTCCACCATCCTCATAGTCTTCGTCGTCGTTGTCGCTTGCTTCATCATCATCTTTCGGGCCCGAACCTTTGCCTGCTCCTCCGCCCTGCCCATCTAGGTTCGCCCATGTCGTCGGCGTTGGCGTTGACAACGCTCCATCCCGCGAAGCCGCTGCCTCTGCTACGCTGCTATCTTGTCGCTCATTTTGCTCAGGAACCATCCCCAATGCGGATGGACCGCCTCTCCCGCGGACGCCGCCTCCCCGACCCCGACGTTTCTTCGGCATCCCATCCGGCAGCGGCTTACGCCTTTTCCTCCGGCTGTTCGTGCCCTCTGTCATCGGCTTTGGCGCGGCATGGGCGTACACCGTGACCTCGTCCTTTTCGCCTCTCTTGACCTTCAAGGCCATCAAGTTCTCCAAAAACCTTGTTTGACGCTTGCGCTCGCCCGTCTTGTCTGCTGTGATGGGTATATGAATTCCATGCTGCCTCCTAATGTCCTCCAGCGGGTCGTCTTTTGCTGCCGCCTCGTGTTTTGGTTCTAAACGCTTCTCTGTCGTGTTGATCCTCGACCAGCTGGCCGCGAGCATGTCGACACCGCCGGGGAGATGTCGCAGAGCCGGAATCGGATCCTCGTGCTCGTGCTCGGCAAATATGACTTCGGTGCCCAGGTTTCGCGACCACTGCCCCTCGAAAATCTTGCCCTTGTACGCGAACATGGGCTTGTTGGAATGCAGGTCCAAGATTTGGATCTCGGGAGCTTGCTCGGATTCAAAGTCGGCGTCATAGCCATCAATGTTTGGGTCCGCCTGTCCCTGATCCATCTCTTCTTCGTCTTCGGGCTCGGCCGCGGGCTCGTCATCATTCTCGTCGTCTGACATAATGCGGTGGTGTTTTGGCTCGTCGGGTTTCCTGTGAGGGCCTGCCCAGTGTTTGTAGTGATATCCGCCTCGTCCTGATACTGGCATGTTTCGTTTGCGCCGTAGCAGTTGTGGGATGGAGAGGTCGACAGTCAGGTAGTAGGTCTGCGATGCTTAGCACTTGCATCTCCACATTCACCTGGATGCGACGGCTTACTTCGGTCTCCGTGGTCGAATACTCATACTCCCACTCCGAGTCATCGCCGCCGTCAATCTTACTGGGTGCTTTCGGTGGTTGCTCAGCGGGCGCGGTCGCCGCCATCACCGGCGCGACCGAAGAGGTCGGCGCGTTTGTCGCCATGTTTTCGTGACGATTCGTAGTAGGGGTCTCCAATTGTCTGACGAAATTCGTGTATTGGGGCCGATATTCCGTGCATGTATTCGGTATTGTCGCCACGCGCAAGCATTCAAAATGCGTCAGGGAGCGTTATGATGGAGTTGCAGGGCCATCGCGGGAGAAGTATGCGATGTCGAAAAGTTGACGAAGCTTCAAATTCCAAGACGCAAAATTCCCATTCCAGGGAATGAAGCTCCCCCAGTCAATTCGACAGCAGATTAGCACAGGCCAGACGCCAATTGAACAGGGGCCGCTCATGCGGGGCACTGCTGCACTTTCCATGCTCACAACCCCTCTGCCCCGCTATCGCAAGTAAATTTCCCAGCGACGGCTTCGACTCACAGTCGGACCTGCACATCCCATCTGTTGACTCACAATTCGACGTTACCCTTGCGAGTGACGATACTTATAACGGCGCATTCCATTCGTTCTTGTCTTGATCTGATTCCTGTTCTGTAGATTTACAATATACCCAACCCATTACATACACTCCAACCCCCCCGTCTGCCCACCATGCCAAAGGTCCACCTGCTGGACTACGTCGCGGGCAATGTTCGCAGCTTGGTGAACGCCATCGAGAAGGTCGGCTACGAGGTCGAATGGATTAGGAGACCCGAAGATGTTCCCTCGGCAGAAGTAAGCCATTGGTCTTTGTGTACCATATGTACGATAAAGACGAGCCCTCAAATGCTAATCTACACTGCTCGCCCCCCATTCAGAAACTGATCCTCCCCGGTGTCGGCCACTTCGGCCACTGCCTCTCCCAACTCTCCCAAGCCGGCTTCCTCCCCGCCATCTCCGCCCATATCGCCTCAGGCAAGCCCTTCATGGGCATCTGCGTCGGTATCCAGGCCCTCTTCGAAGGCTCCCTCGAGGACCTGGAAGTCCCCGGCCTGGGCGTCGTAAAGGGCCGGCTCGACCGCTTCGACGCCTCCACAAAGTCCGTCCCGCAAATCGGCTGGAACAGCGCCAACACGGGCGGCGCGAGCCTCTACGACCTCCGGCCGGACTCGAAATACTACTACGTCCACACCTACAAGTACCCCTACGTCCGCGGCGAGCTCGAGGCCCAGGGCTGGACCGTCGCAACGGGTACCTACGGTGACGAGACCTTTGTCGGCGCCCTCGCCCGGGGTAACATCTTCGCAACGCAATTCCACCCCGAAAAGTCTGGCGCTGCGGGCCTGCGCTGTCTCCGCGCATTCCTTGACGGCTCCGGCGCCGCGGGTCTGGCCGCCAGTGCCGCCGCCGCACCACCCCCCGCCGAGACCACCGTCCCCTTCCAAGACGGCCTCACCCGCCGCGTAATCGCCTGCCTCGACGTCCGCACAAACGACCAGGGCGACCTCGTCGTGACAAAGGGCGACCAATACGACGTTCGCGAAAAGGGTGACGGCGGTAACGTCCGCAACCTCGGCAAGCCCGTCGAGATGGCGAGGCGGTACTACGAGCAGGGCGCCGACGAGGTCACTTTCCTCAACATCACCAGCTTCCGCGACTGCCCGCTGGCCGACGTACCCATGCTCGAGATCCTCCGCCGCACCTCCGAGACCGTCTTCGTGCCCCTCACCATCGGCGGCGGCATCCGCGACACGGTCGACACGGACGGCACCAAAGTCTCGGCCCTCGAGATCGCGACAATGTACTTCAAATCCGGCGCCGATAAAGTCTCTATCGGCTCCGACGCCGTGCTGGCCGCGGAAGAGTATTACGGCGCCGGCCGCAAGCTCTTTGGCAACACGGCCATTGAGCAAATCTCCAAGGCGTACGGCAACCAGGCCGTCGTCGTCTCCGTCGACCCCAAGCGCGTTTACGTCCCCAACACGGACGCCACGCGCCACAACATCCTCAAGACGGCCAACCCGGGTCCCAAGGGCGAGGAGTACTGCTGGTACGCCTGCACCATCAAGGGCGGCCGCGAGACGCGCGACATGGACGTCGTCGAGCTCTCGCAGGCCGTCGAGGCCATGGGCGCCGGCGAGATCCTCCTCAACTGCATCGACAAGGACGGCACCAACAGCGGCTTCGACCTCGAGCTCATTTCCCAAGTGAAAGCCGCCGTCAAGATCCCCGTCATCGCGTCCAGCGGCGCGGGCGAGCCGGCGCACTTTGAAGAGGTGTTTGCCAAGACGACGACGGACGCCGCGTTGGGGGCGGGCATGTTCCACCGCGGGGAGTACACTGTGAAGCAGGTCAAGGATTTCTTGGCGGAAAGGGGGCTCAAGGTGAGGCAGTTTGAGGAGAACGTGTAAAAAATGTCGCCGCCGGTTGGGGCTGTGATGGAAGTAAATACAGCGTTATGTCTTTATACGTTGGATCAAAAGGGGGCATGAGAGATGGCGATCAGCCATTTGAGAGGAGAGAGAAAAGAAAAGAGTATTTAAGAAGTTGAGCAAGCTTTTTTGACTGTGGTTTGTCATTTTACGGGGTAGCCTGGAGTTGTTTCTGTGGTTACGACCTGACGTCCACGCACGCCCCGATTACTAGACATACAAAGATAGAATCTTTCTCAACCTGTGATCCCATGCCATTTTTGTGCTTGTGTGCTGCGTGCCAATCTTTGCCAAACATCCAAAGTTCCCAACATTCAAGATTGAAAGAGAGAAGAGAGCCCCTATCCCCTGAAGCCAGAGAGAAAACAATCCCATGAAGCGAACCTAGAAAGAAACTACCCCATTGGCCGGCAGTGATGGACCTCATCAACTTCAGGGGTAGATAGATGAAAAGAAACAGCTCTTCAACTTTTAGCGTATAGATACAGATGCGAGATAGTCAAAGAGAAAGATGCCCAAAACACGAGACTTAAATACCTTTTCGTTCAATGCTTTTTGACGGTTTCTCCTTTTTTCCCCACATGAATTCCGTATCCTGCTGTTTTGTTCCAAGCTTCAGCTGTTTCTGTAATGGAGAAGAATAAAGACGAATATGCGCAGAACAACCCAAGCAAAAAGCGTTTGCTTAAACAGAAACGATGACCCAAAATGCTGTTTGCGAACGAGACGAAAAGCAAAAACTCCCCAACTGCCAAGCTCAAAGAACTGATGAGTGAGTAAGGGGAGAAGCCCCTTCCAAACAAAACGCGAACGAAGAAAGGCTGTCCGGGGTATGTAGTGCTAGATCTCCATGCTCATAAACAGCCACTGGTTGCTCGTCACGTCCACGTCTCTCGCCCAATGGTCCAGCGTCGTCAGCTCGAAACCGATCCACTGCAGGCTCTTCATCAGCGACTTTGCGTCCTCCTCCTCGATGGCCCGGTCGATGCAGACGACCAGGTGTTGGCAGTTGAGCGGACCATCGACCAACTCCATTAGCGCCATCAGCCTAAAGGTGAATGTCAGTTCCTGTTTCCTTCAAACGGCAGCGTCTGAGACAAGTGGAGGGCGTGAAACATACGCAGGCTTCAGGTCACGTCCAATGACATTCCTGTCAAACAGGGCGAACAGGGACTTTTCAGCCCCATCGTCCGCCACAAAGGCCCTGAAACTCGCGCCGCCGGCAAAGTCCCAGACCTCCAACCACGCGGTGGCCGGGGCCGGTGCGGCGGGCGCCGTGAAGCCCACTGCACCGTCCCCGCCGCGTCCCCCGAACGGAACGTGTGGTTGGACGGCCAAGTCCTCGTCTGGCGGCGGAGTCGGCAGCATGTTGTTGGCATTGTTCGCGTTGCTGCCGTTGTTGTTGTAGTAATAAGCACCTTGATGCAGGCCGGAGCCACGCGAGCCAGTGTCCGTCTCACCGCGGAACACAGCCCTCATGGACTCGCAAAAGAACCTTTCACATTCTTCCCTGATCGAAAGCGCTGCCCCCCCTCTGCGGCTGATCCTCTTGCCGGGCACGGTATCGCGCCGCTTGGAGCTGCTGCTGCTGGCCTTAGGAAGCAGAGCGAGCTCGTTGGATGCCGTTATGGCCGCGAGGGGGGGACTTGAAGGAGGTGATGGTAGTCCTGAGGAGGGGACCTCAGGAATACCACTCGGCCCCTGTTGATTCGCATATACGTCAGTCCATGTATCATATGGTTTTCCAACTTTCCGATAACGGGGGATGCAGGCGTGCAGGGGTTCTAGGGGGGTGGGAATTTCAAAAGAGACAACCCCGAGTGATCGGCGGCTGGTCTACAGGTTTGAGGCTGAAGAAGGACGGGTGTGGGGGAGGCAGGAAAGAGAAACATGATTGTGTTGTGGAATGAGAGAATGCGACGTACCTGCGGCGCCGGTAGTGCAGTAGTGGAGACCGCGAAGCGTCGCGGCGGAATCGACAATGTAGCAGCTGGCGAGGACATTGGCCTGACGGACAATGGCCTCACCATGATTACTACTACTGTAATTGTTGACCTGATTCATGGGCGCCATTGCGATTGATTCCTCGAATTTGGTAGCTAAAAATTGGTGTCGTGGTTGAATAGGGCTGGGATGTCGGTTCTCGGAAATCGGAACCGGTTCGTCGATGGAGTGATGATTGGTAGTGGAAAAGCGAGGCGAGAGTCGAGTAGCGACGATGATAGTCTTTTGAAAAGGTGGTGTGGGGATTTTTTTGGGTTAAGCTGATGAGGCTGTCGATGTGTGTAGCTGGATTGATGTAGTAGCGTGGTGTGAGGATTTACGTCGATGATGTCCTTGGTTTTGGGATGGCGGCTGTTGCGGGTGAGGCGAACTGGATATCGGCGGTGAAGCGTTGCGATGGGGAAGACAGGAAGAGGAGATGCGAAAGACGGCGTACAGGGCGGGCAGACTGGTGAATAAAAACCCAGCGGAAAGCCCATCTTTCTGCAAAGAAAAAAAGTGTGGAAACGTCTAGCGTGGCGGAGAACCCAAAGCCAAGGGGGACCACGGCGCAGAACGCAGACGCAGCAACCACCACCGCCGCCGCCCAGCACTTTCCCGTCAGTCTCAAGGGGTGGCAGCCACCAGTGGGTGAGGGGACCACACACAAACAGTCATACCTAATCAGCCATGGCCCATGGCATCTCCACCTCTCCCCTTCTTTCCTCGGACCCATCACCCATGTCTCCTTCTCCCCGTCCAATGCAGTCAATGCCATTGATTCCGTCCACGTCAATCCAGGCTTTGGATGCTTGGATCTTACTCAATCGCAATCCTTGTGGCCCCTTTACTTCCGTCACATCGGTACTCCACGGTCGGTATGCGGGCTTGCCATGATCATCATCGGCATCAGCTGTTTCCATCAGAGGGTTCCACGTTGTCCATTGTTCCGGCTGGGAAGGGGCGTCCACGGTCCACGGCCTACTGGTCTAAGGTACCTTAGGCTGACGAAACCTACTGGAGCCCTTTTGCAATGCGCGAGCCGTCGTCCATGTACCTTAGCACTGTATAAGGCGGTATGGAAGCAGAACACGCACGCACGCACGTTTTCTCTTGGGCTGCATTGCATTGGCCGCTACTTCGTCTTTTTCGCTGGCTATCCGTAGGCCATGATAAGTTCTCGTTGGGCTTTCAATCATTGACTGACTGACTAGAAGACTCCAATAACTCCACGCAACTAAGCATGTCTCGACAATCTACGGACCAGTTAGTTTCCCCGATTCGACTGTCACCAGTAGTCTCCCGCCAGCAGTCACCGACTCGGGTGGACGCTCCCAATCCGGGCCCGGGACGGCGCTTGGCACTTTGACTGCCTCTCATGCGGCTTCTGCCAATCGAACGAGGCCGTGGGCTGCACTTCACATGCACGTGGACAACCTCCAACCCAAGCCCATGCTGCCCAGCCACCCTAGCTCGACCCAGAATTTGGGGTATCACCTCTTGGACGGAAACGGCCAGACAACTCTGTGTGTGTGTCTCTCTCTCTCTAGCGCTCACAGTGTTAAAGTGCTATATTGGTGATGGGATTCCATGTGAACAATTCCTGTTTTTGGGTTATCGACTGACCAAGATGAGGTAAAGTTACGCAAGCAGTTCAAACACACGGCCATGGATCGTCGCATACAAGAATGACAGATAAACGCGGGGGACGGAGGGGTCCTCGAGAAAAATCATCAGGACAATTAGGGTTTGCCATAGGTCAGCCTATCCATCCCCAATCTCGAAACTTTGGCCTGAGCCCATCTACCTCTATTCCAGACGTCCGCCATCATTAGTCTAAACACATTTCATTTAATGATGGCGAAAGTCGTTGCAAACATACTAATGTCGACGAATGGATCTCCCCCTTTCGACCGGAGCCCCGGCATGGATCGGAGGCCGCGCTTTCTGGGTCGCCGTAATCGTGACGGGCGAGCAGCCCCAGGGCACATGGTGTGACGGTGGTTGGTCGAATGTTCGACTATTGCCATGGGCAAAATCCAGGAATTTCAGGATGGCTTACCAATGCCCTGTCAAAGAATGCCTTGCGCCGCAGCTGCAGCATGTTGGGCTTCCTGGATGTCCGTGTTTCCCTTCGGATCACTTGACCGTTTTGACGTCGGTCGCTCCCCCACACTGGGGATTCGTCGCCCAGCACACCGAAGCATCCCTCCTTGGCTTCGCTCGAAAGAATCACAGTCGTTGATAATGGATATCAACTTCGGCGTTCCATGGTGCCACAAGAATATCCAGTTGGTTTGTGATATTCGTGTCCTGAGAAGTGAAGCGTCTACTTCACATTCAAGCTCCCTCAGCGTTCCAAGCGTAGCCAACGCTAGATTCGTCGCATCCAAATCGGCCTCGGCGCCGTTCTCAAGTCAGCAGCTATGAGCAATCCGACGGACCCCACTGCGCCCTCACCGAAACCGAGCAAAAGCTGCGAGGCGTTTAGTCGACAGATAAAGATTGCAAACACAGACTTCCTTCATTCCAACTGGGTTGTTGCCCGATAAGCTTTACAGCCTCGATTCCCGCAAAGGTAGCAACAACCTCTGAGGTCCGAAACATCTTTTCGCCTTTTTCTAGAAGCACTCATGATTATTTCTGAGTTGTGACCCCTCTCCGTTTGTGTAGGTACTCAGTCTCCAAAAACGCTCTTAACAATGTACAAGACGGTGGGACCCCTCTCCCTCTCTCTGCCGCACAACCGTTGGAGGAGCGTGAGTGAGGGTGAGAGGGGGTCACATCTGATGGATGGAGGCCGAATTAGGTGATCATCCACACCCACCCAGTGATGGGGTTCGAGTCCAGTGACACACTCTGGAGACGCCAACTCTCACCATTTGGGAAGAGAGAGGTGCAGAGGATAGTAGGATGCAGCTGCCTTGGGTATTCGTTCTCCACCTGGCCGCCGTCTCTTCGTCTTATCGGCTCCCGCTTGCTTACCTTATCGATGACATTGGGCTGGGCCGCAGTACCCAAGGTGCATACCTTAGCGGCAGAGCTGGGTGGAGAAGCTCGAACCTCTCCCGACTGACTGAGTGACTGACCATACTTGCACCATCGCCGAGCGATCGCTCTTGTAACAATAACCGCCGCCCGCTCCTTCTATACTGGCCGCTTGGTGAGCAGGTGCTCCTGAAGAGATGAGTAAAAAACTCGCATTCCTTTCCAGTATCCTACGTTACGATTTGAAGTGTACGGATAGAGGGGAGGCTTTCACCGATCCTCTTCAGCCTTCAGGTTGTTTCTGAATCAAGTGTCAGTGAGCCTCTGCAGGATGCCAAACTATCTCCCCTTCTCCCTCTCCCTCTCTTCCCATCCCCAGTCCGAGCAGCAACCCAAAGCTACAACCCTGATACCTCCAACATGTACATGTCCGGTGTCCGCCCAGGCCCTTTTGATATCTCACACTCAGAACCCCGTCCGTCGTCCACTCACCGCAAAACAGGCGGGGTCACCAGTGACATTCATGCTGCTGCCCGGACGGTACCTTACTTGCGTACCTGGCGTCACTTTACCCTCACACTCGAATCATTCACTCGCTTCTGTCGTTACACACCTGTCATACCTGCCCGGGCCAAATCAAGTCCCCCCCCCCCTTCCATTCTACTGTCTCGTGCCGCAAGTCAGTCACTCACCTTCTCCTCCCTCCCTGTCGTTCTCTTCGGCCTTGCGCCCCTACGCCTCTGATCTACCCCAAAACAACCCCTGACCCTTCGTTCCTGCCTACCAATACATGAATACATGACCCCCAGACCTCCTCCAGTCGCGCAAAGAATCCAAAACGTGAACAAACGAAGCAGGAGAGAAAACGAAAGAAACCCTTGCTTCAGTCGACATTCCAAAAGTCATGCTCTCCTCGTCCTGAACGTGTCTAGGTTCACCTACAGACAGGCTGTCCATCCGTCCTTCTCCGAGATTCGCCGGAATACCATGGTAGAACCCTCCACCATCGGCGCCGCCCTCATCTTCAACCCCCACAAGCCGTAGCCCATCAAGCGAAACAAAGAAGAACAGAAACCCGTCGCCGCCACCCTTCTTCGGATCAGGCTTCCGAGGCGGGCACCTCTTCTCTAATAGAACCCCGTCTCGCGATGGCGCCCAACATTGTTGTCTCCCGGCCCACGTTCCCGACCTACCTCCTCCCCAGCTTCAACATCATCCCCTTCCGCCGCCGCCGGACCTCATCGGCTTCGACCCCGGCCTCGACCCCAGACGCGAGCCAGGTCCCCTCCCTGAGCTCCTCGCCGACCTCGTCAACGACCGATGAGACCGCGACCCCGCCAAATAGCCCGCCGCCGCCGTCATACCAAGATGCCACCACAACCAGCGTCCCAGATCTCCGGTCCAAATCTAAACCCACCCGCTCATCCCTGGCGCGCACCCAGCCAGACACCCTCCGCTGCTCAACCTGCTCCTGCGACATCGCCTTCTCCTCCCAAATCGTAAGCAAAGGCTTCACAGGCCGCTATGGCCGCGCCTACCTCATCGCGCCGAGCCCTCCGCCCACCCACGGCGCAGCAGGAGCAGCAGCAGCAGCAGCAGCAGCTACAACCAACAACAATAGCAAAAACAAGGGAAGCCTCGCCAACGTCCGCTTAGGAAAATGCGAGAACCGCCAGCTCGTCACGGGGTGGCACGTGGTCGCGGACATCACCTGCGTCCTCTGCAGCGCCAAGCTGGGCTGGAAGTACGTCGACGCAAAGGAGCTCAGTCAAAAGTACAAGGTTGGCAAGTTCATACTCGAGGTCGAGCGCGTCGTGCCGTTTCGCAGCTGGGAGAACGTCGAGGACGAGTACTACCGCCAAGATGACGGCGACGTATCCGAGGACGATGAAACCGGAGAGGACGAAGAAGGCGGAGGAGGTGCCAGGGACGAGGACGGTGTGGACCGGACTAGTAAAGATGGCAGCGGCGATGATGGTGCTGGAAGCGCTCGCAAGGAAGCATCGGACAGCGAGGAGGTGGAGGTTGTGTTTGACTCAGAGGACGAGGACGATCTCGAGGACATGTTCTCTGGAAATTGGGATCCAGAGGTCGTGGCAAAGAGACGGAGCCGCCGAGTGGCGACGGCGCGGAAGAAGTAGAGCTCTGTTGGAAGCTCCCGATACCCCCTCCCCCCCCCCTCTCTCTCCACTTGCACCCATACGCACGAGATATCCCGAGCCACGGAGGCTTTGTTCTCACACCGGCATTTATTTGAACATTTCGTTCTACTGGCGCACGATTTATATACCACAACGGACGAACGATCATGATTGGCACTTTACGCACTAATACCCCGCATTTAGAAACGATGAAATTGAGCACGGTTGAATATGAATTTGTTTGGGTATTTGAATTACGTGACTAGTGATCTGAATCCTGCAATGAAAATCAGGAGCATCTTGTGCTGCTGAATCCCCGTCTGGCTGACAGTCCAATGCAGCGCTCTCGGCGCTCATAATACACTGTCAGTAGTCGGCCTGTAAGCCGAACTGGACTCGTCGTGACCACACAAAGAGGCGGGCACCCGACTGCATGCCATGGCATACATCGCGGTTCCTGGTTGCCCTCTGGCGTAGTGAATTCGCCATATCCACAGTCCATTTACGCGACAGGCTCCTCGGCGACGTAGTGCAGGTAAGCGCCAAGGAGCTTGATGCCCTCAATGTAGTTGCGCTTGTCAAGCTTCTCGTTGATGGAGTGGGCACCGTCAGTGGAGCTACCCATGGGCAAGAGAAGGACGTTCTTGCCAGTGGCCTGCTCGAAGGTCAAGGTGACGGGAATGCTACGTGTGGTGTTAGTGGATGTCCTTGGGCGTCAAGGGATGGGATTCATACCTTCCACCCTCACGAGTGAAGTCAGGCTGCACGCCCCAGACCCGCTCGGTGGCCTTGGCGGCAGCTGAGAAGTTCCAGTGCTTGGGCGACGCAACCCACCACTTGCCGGTGTGTTGAGCCCAGACCTTCAAGGTGTTCTTGCTCTTGAGCTTGGCGAACTGCTCGTTGACGTACTTGTAGACGGCCTCGTTGGTTGCCTCCTCTTCCATGTTGGGCACGGTACGAATGGAGAACTTGCCAGTGACCTTGGCCGGGATGACAGTCTTCGCGCCAGGGGCTGAGAAGGCACCCTCGACACCGTGGACAGAGAGGGAGGGGTAGCGCCATCTTGCCATGAGGGTGGACTTCTTGTCTTCGTAGATGGTAGTCTTACTGCCAAGAGACTCGTGGAGAGTCTCCATAGTGAAGGCAATGCCATCATACAAGGTCTCCTCCTCCTTGGTAACAGGAGCAACCTGCTCTGCGATGCCAGGAATCTGGATCTTACCGTCGGTGTCAACCAAAGAGCCAAGAACGCGGACCAGGTCAGTCATGGGTTCCTGAGCAGTGCCGCCAAAGACACCGCTGTGCAAATCGGCACCGGGGCCCTTGATTTCGACAGAGTAGTAGTTGCAGCCACGGAGACCGTAGGTCAAGCAGGGCTTCTCGGTTCCGAGCCAGTAGTTGTCAGAAATGCAGACAGCGTCGGCGTCAGCGAAGAACTTCTTGGCCTCGGCGTTGATAAGGTCGTCAAGACCCTCAGAACCGTACTCCTCCATGCCCTCAAAACACATGAGGAGGTTGACGGGGAAGTCAATGCCGGCCTTCTGGTGAGCTTCAATGGCGTTCAACCACCCGAGAACGGGTCCCTTGTCGTCCGTAGAACCACGGCCAAACATTCTGCCCTTATCATCGACGGAGAGCTCGAAAGGCTCGGTGGCCCAGCCATCACTCTTCTCAGCAGGCTGAACATCGTAGTGGCCGTAGACGAGGATGGTTCTCTTGTTCTTGTCGCTTCCATATCTTCCTAGCACGACAGGGGGCAGCTGCAAGCCAGGCTTGTCAGGCTGCTCGCCTAGCTCTCGAAGCTCGACAGAGGCACCGAGGCTCTTCAGCTCGGCAGCGAGCCACTCGCCCATCTTGACGACATCGGGACGGCGCTCAACATCGGCTGAGATGGAAGGGATCGCAACAGCCTTCCGGAGGCGCTCGATGAAGTGGTCGGAGTCAGCATCGACCTGCTTGAAGTATCCGTCGAGTTGGGGAGCCATCTTGGTCTTTCGAGCCTGATGTGCTTGTATAGCTGGAGTAAGATAGTGACGGCGAGATTGCGAAATCGACTGCCAACACGGGAGGGGTTTGGGAGTTGTAGGAACAAACTTTCGAGCAGTCTGAGGTAGGGCAAGGCCTCTAAACAACGAGGTGCGGGGCATGACGCCGGACTGGACCTTCTACATCGGGTGCAATAGAGCTGACCAGAATTCTGCTGCACCGAGAGTACTGCTACATGCACCTGCCCACAACTGCTCCGGATGGCGGGGTTCTTTCAATGCGCTTCGGCAAACAGCGGCGTATCAGCAGGAAGGGACCTGATCATTACTAGCGGGTGGAGGCGCTAAGACAGAGACCAAAGAACTTTTGCGTGATCCAGCACGTGACTGCGCAGATGAGTTCTTCCTGGCCGAGATGGTGGAGAATGGAATGGAACTACCCCCTGCAGATGACTCAGCTACGGTCCATCAAAAACGGGGGCTCCGGAAAAATGACTACTCAGAATTTCCGAAGCTCACGTGCCACCTAGCCCAGGCCTGACCAGAATTGGTAGTGCTGCAGAATCAGGCCGGTGGCAGTGACCAAAGTGGGTTCCAGCTATCTTACCTTTCTCCGTCTGCCTGCAGTTACGCCCGGCTATATGTCTTCTCCTCCCCCCTTTGCGTTACTCCTCATTTTCCTGCCACGAACATCACCATCACCGCTGTCTTTTTGAACCCCGACCGCGACATTTCACCCTGCCGCGAACCAAGCGCTCTCTACACGGCTGTGCGACGGACGTATTTTACAAGCATACGACCGACAATCGTCCAAACAACCCCCGACTCCCAGTTGACCAGCGAAGCAAGTGCCCGCTCAGCTGCGACTCTCTCACCTGACGATTGTCTGCTGTCTCGCCACGAGAACGTCGAGACCGCCCAGCAACTCGAACGGAATATTGATTTGGAAACCTACGCTGGCTAACTGATATTTCTCGACTGATGGTGCGCAAGGTGTCGAGGTGATTTGGATGCGAGGAGGGATTCACGCAAAGGACTGACTTTTCTCCGTCTGGTGTCGGCCTCATTGGCATTGTACTCTTTCTCTACACTCCGCAACCCTAATTTCCTTGTTCTTCCAAGTAAATCAGAATTGATTTTCCATTACTCTTGAGAGGTGCTAAGCGCAAGAGACATCACACACAAGCAAGAAGAAAAATTACAAGCATCAAGTCTCTCTCTCTACTCACGTTGAGGTAGTGTTGCGTCTTCGTGGTCTCCAGCGAAGTCTCCATCGCCACTCAAATCTCAATACTTGACTGCGCACTGAACTGCTGCATACGTCTATAGCGGTCTACATCTGTGACCTTACCATACGAGACATCATGGCGTCCTCAGTGTTCTTCAAGTTCAAATCTCAAAAGGAGCCGACGCGAGTTGAGTTCGATGGTACCGGCATTTCCGTCTTCGAGCTGAAGCGCGATATCATCCTAAAGAGTGGCTTGGGCGACGGCACCGACTTCGACCTCGCCATTTACTCGGAGGATGGCAGTGAAGGTATTTTTCATTCTGAATACTGCTTTATAATTATCGGTCTAACAAACTTCCAGAGTACGACGATGACACGACGATCATCCCCCGATCTACAACAGTAGTTGCTCGCCGCCTTCCGGCAGCTAAGCCTGGCGGAGGCCGTGGCGCCCGATATGTCTCTGGCAAAATGCCCGTTGCTGCGAAAAACTCCTCCCGCAAGGAACAGACGACTAAATCGGCGACGGCTAAGGCCGCATCCAACGCCATCAGTCAGATGAACAATGCCATGACGGAAGAAGAGAAGATGGCAGCCATGTTCCAGGCTCAGACCGAGTCTTGGTCGGCCCAACAAGAGGAAATGTCAAAGTAAGTCCAACGTGTCTCCTAATGATGAATCAACCCCTAACAGAGTCGCAGTCAAACCCCCGTGTTCAAGCCTGGCTCCAAGAAGCCTGCAAACGTGCCTGACCACGACCCCCCTAATGGTTACATTTGCTATCGTTGCGGAGAGAAAGGTCACTGGATTCAGCTGTGCCCAACGAACGATGATCCAGAGTTTGATAATCGTCCGCGCGTGAAGCGCACAACTGGCATTCCACGTTCCTTTTTACGCACAGTCGACAAGTCAGTGGCTCTCGCTCAGAGCGGTGACGATGAGACCAAGAGGCCGTCGGGCATTATGGTCAACGCTGAGGGAGAATTTGTGATCGCTGAGCCTGACAAGGCCTCATGGGAACAGTTCCAGGCGAAAGCCAAATCTTCAGCGTCCGCTGCCAAGGCGATTGCTATGGGAGACAAGGAATTGCAGGAGCAGGGACTCGAGTGCCCTATCGACAAGAAAATGTTCATAGACCCAATGAAGACCCCGTGCTGCCAGAAGACGTATTGCAATGATTGCATAACCAATGCTCTCATCGAATCGGACTTCATCTGCCCCAATTGCTCTACGGAAGGTGTCTTGATCGACGACCTAAAGGCCGACGAGGAGACTGCGGAAAAGATGAGGGAGTTCCTCAAAGAGAAAAGCGACGCAAAAAGCCCGACCGCGGCCTCGCCGCCGCCGGCTTCATCGCCGAAGGAAAACGCGGAGACAAAGACAGAGCTGGCCAACGGAATCGCCAAATCGCCCACATCGCAGAATTCGCCTACGGCCACAGCCGCGGCTCCTACTTCAGCCCCAGCAGGCCCGAAAGCCGATGCCACGCCAAAGTCAACATCAGCAACTCCCGCCACTGCTCCGTCAGGCCCCGCCGCTGAGCGTGCGTCCTCCGTCGAGTCCAACTCCAAGAAACGCCCCGCTGATGAGCTGATGGAAAACCCCAAAATCCCCAAGGCTCCGAAGGCGATGCAAAAACAGCAGGAGCAACAACAGGCGATGATGAACGGCATGAACGGTATGGGTAATATGCCCATGAACCCGATGATGGGTTTTGGCGGCATGAATATGATGAACGGCTTCATGGGAATGCCAAACATGCCCAATATGGCAAGCATGGGTAGCATGGGTAACATGGGCAACATGGGCAATATGAATATGGGGATGCCAATGATGGGGATAATGAACCCTATGATGGGCATGCCTGGTTTTAACCCCATGAATGGCGGCGGCTTCCCTGACATGGGTGGCAACAACGCGTACGGCAACAACTTCGGTGGCAACATGAACGGCATGAATCATATGAATGGCATGAACGGCGGGATGAATGGCGGCGGCATGGGTGGCTATAATCAGCAGCAACGCCACAACTTTACACAGCCGAGCAATGATGAGGACGCTTACTTCCGGAGACCCGTGAACCCTCATCGCCACCAGAACCGCCAGAAGCGTGTCCGACCAAGCGACTACAGAGAGCTGTGAGCGCCTTCCAATCGACGGTCCTTACAATGGTTACCTACGACTTCTTCGATTGTAAAACTAGATGACACGCATTGCATTACGGTTCATCATCATTATCATTCTGGAAAAAACACGGCATAACATTATCCTCACACAGCCAAGAGGAATTTGGACAAGGCTTTTCTAAAGTCTGAGGGGCGTTCGGGACGGGTTTGGGCGGCTATTTTATTGTGTCTAGGGTGGAAAGGGAATCAATCGGGCTTTGCTGTCAACGCTGCCAGAGAGCAGCTCAAGGGGGGGCAGGAGATATTTGGGATAATGAAGCTACGCCAGAGGTGCGTCTGACACATTTCGCTCAGCGCGGAGCGCACTCTGTATGGTATCAGCACTAAGATGGTCAAATACAGTCTCCTGCACACATCACCAGGGTATCAATCGTTTGTGAATGTATTCTATGTCTCCACTAGTGACTCTTACGCCTCATGCTACCCATCCAGTCATAACCAAATATTCACAGTCGTATTTTTGATCCTCTCAACACCGGCAAACCGCTCAAAAGAACTTACTTACGCATCCATTTCGGGAGGTGAGTAAGGTGTGGTCAGCATCTCGCTGAACTTTTCCAGCTTCTCCTTGCCGCGGACCTCCTCAACTAGCAGCGGCATCTTGACGACGTTGAACTCGTCGTACAACTCCTCAATTTGCTCGAGGTACTTCTTCTGCATCTTGCGACGGGCTGTGCATTGGTCGCAGTTGCTACCCTTCTTGGGGAAGAGGAGCTGATTGACGACGATGCTGTGGGTGTCGATGCCGTAGTTTGCGAGCTCCTGAATCATGCGCTCCGTCTCATAGAGCGACAGGAACTCGGGGATGCAGACGCAGACAAAGGTCGTCAGGTTCTCGTCCTTGAACTGGGTGTTGACCTCGGAGATTGTCTCGCGCAGCGTCTCGAGCTTCTCCATCATTTCGTTCAGGTTCTGGCCGTTGGGCAGCTGGCCGCCCTGGCCGAGGAAGCCGTTGAGGAGGGGACCGTACTGCGAGCTCAGCTGGGAGACCTTTGCAAGGGCCTTTTCGAGGACGCTGGGGAAGGAGAGGAAGCGGAGGGTGTGGCCCGTCGGGGCGGTGTCAAAGATGATTGTTTCGTAGGACATTGACTTTACTTGCTTGAGGACTTCGGCGAAGGACATGGCTTCGTCGATACCGGGGATCTGTTCGGAAAAGCCAGGTCAGCAAACAAATTACTGCAACAAGGCTGGTCGCAATGAAGAGCATAGAGGCAGGCTTACAGCAAAAGCCAGATCCTGCATCATTCCACCGAGGCCACCGCTCATAGCATCCACCTCCTCGTTCTGGCCCGCGAGCAGGTCCTGCATGCTGCCGTTGGGGTCGATCTCCATGGCGCTAAGGTTGGTGAAGCCGTCAATGAGACGGGCTTCCTTGCCAAACTTCTGGTTGAAGGCGTCGGACAGGTTGTGCGCCGGGTCGGTGGAGATGAGGAGGACCGACTGCCGGGCCTTGGCGAGCTGGATGGCGAGGGAGCACGAGGTGGTTGTCTTTCCTACACCGCCCTTGCCTCCGACAAAGATCCAGCGCAGCGACTTCTGGTCGAGGATGGACTGGAGGGTAGGGTCCATCACATCGTCGTCGGCGTCGATAAAGGCGGCCATGGTCGTCACGGTTGACAGTACGGTGGTCGGGTATGATGTATTTGTTGCGATGTATAGGTTGAGATCTTTGAGGCTTGTCGTGTTTCTAGCTCGTGGGATATTGCAGTGAGTGAATCTTTTCCTGCGGTTGAAAAGAATAGGTGCTAGACGTGAGGCGTACGACTACGTCTTCCAAGCTGTTCTAGAAGTCCAGTCGCAGAACGCTGCCTCCCCGCCATTTGGCGGGGCACCCCGGCGGGCTGTACCGTGCGAACGTACCGGTCGCCGAGCTCCAGCACTGTCAAGGCTCCACCAGAGCTCGACAACTTTGCGGAGCTTCCAGGTCGAACTGCGTTTTCGCGACATTGCGTAGTTTTCGACAGGAGTCGCATCCACGACACGATCAGCACCATGTCTAACAACGGGTATTCGGTTCTGCAGGGTCTTTCCAGCAATGCAGCTGCGCGGACAATCCAAGTCACCGTCGTACCGAAACCGACTAGATTCGCCGAGAGACGCGCTGTCCTGCACTCACTGCAAAGGTTCGCCAACGTTGAGGTTTTCAAGAAGCTAGAAGTAAGTTGCAGCTCGCAGGCAATTGATGTAAATGAGGTCCTCTCGCTTACACATCGCGCTTCTAGAATCACGACTCGTCCTTCATATCCGTTCTCAGCGACAAATCAAAAGTCAAGGAGCTCGCCAAGATGAGTCCGCTCAAGTACCAACTCGCGACGCCCCGCTCCAACGGTTCCGTCAAGTCTTTTCTGACCGGCTCGGCCGTGACCGGTCCCTTTTCCAACCTCAATCATCACGAAGAAAGTGAGAACGGCGCTCCAGGAACGAACGACAAGAAAGAATTCACCGTGCACATATTCCCGGCCCCGACATACATACACTCCGCGGCCATCAAGGCCCACCCTCTGCATGGCCCCTGGCCAAGTTCGCGCCGAGAAACAACAATGTCTACGCAACTGAGAGCATCGTTGCCAAAGGATGTTACGGCCGACGGCTTATCGGACTGGGAGAATGGTGGACAGTCAAAATCGTCGGCCAGAGGCCAGCTGTGGGAAGACATTCTCCTCGGCTCGAAGTCAATTGATGTCAAGAAACGCGCCATCATTGATCGTATCAAGCGAAGAGAGGAAAAGGAGAAGGCGCCTGCCATCATGGAAGGCTTGCTTCATCTCAAAGAAAGTCAACCCTGATCGCCAACCGTTCGCGACAGTTCGCGACAACAGCAAATGCCACACTCCCACACTCTGGAGACGATATCCCTCAGGCACGGGTCAAACTCCCGCTGGCATCCTCGCAGCAATTGGGCGTTGAGTACAGAGCAAGTCACCAAAGTTGCGGCCGGTGGCCAAGCCTAGCAACATCTGACAACTACAGCCTGATCGGAGTTAAAGCGTTTCGCGCTCGGTGAAGCGTTCCGGGACTGAAAATTCCCATGAAGACGACTATTTGGCACAGGGCTCATTGGCGAGATGGGATGGCACCCGGCCAGAGCAAGCCTCTTGAGTGGATCAGATTATCAGACGGAACTGTTGAAGTTTCGGCTGCTTAACCTAAAATTATGCGGGCCAGGGCGATGCATCGAATGGAAGACCCTGAGCCGTCGCATGGGAGCGAACACCACGAGACGACCGCTGTTAATTCGAAATCTCCCGACATCAGATTGCAAGAATTGCGACGCCTGTCGGCGATGACGAAGGTGTCTTGCAAGGCCCTCGCTAGCAGTGCAAGGCAGTTGGCCTCCCGACGACGAGCTGCAGGTGTTCCCGCTAGAGGAATAGTTAAACGGCAATACGGCAGTAGTCAGCTGAGCACAGGATCGAGACTCTGACGTTGGAGTTGGATTTTCGTGCCGGGGTCCATTCAAGGCGTGGCGTCATTACGAAGCCACAAAAACAAGGAATAGCGGCGACCTGCAATTTCCCAGATCGGCTACGATGCGAGAACCTGGCCAATCAGCGGCGCATACTGAATAGTACGTCACGATAGAGCCAAACCCACGTTCCTTTTCCACCGCCAGCTTGTTCGACAATTAAACAAATCTGGACGCGACTAGACGAGCCGACCAACCGTGGCGCGGGGGATACTTGCGCAAGCCAGGGTTCATTTTCGCCCAATGTTATTCCCAAGCCACGGCCCATGAGAACCTGGGGCCAGGCTCGGCCACGTTGATGACGTCGCACTCGTTAGCTTGCCTTGGGCCCTTGACTTACACGGCATTCTTGGCCCCGGACGGTGTACACAGCGTGGTACCGTCACAGATCACAGCACATCATGCGAATTCCTGTTTCCTAGGCCCAAGCCAGGGGTTGTGAGATGGTTGTGCTTATATGCGGACGGCTTCTCCCTCTCTTTGACGAACATGTTCATCACAACAATATTCCATCGCCACTCGTCTCCTACATCTAAGCTCTACACCAAGCACCCACACTACGCTTTAGCCACCCGGCCGTAGTCCACCGTCAACATGGCTGTCACCGGCTTCATTCACCACTTTGGTACCTTTTTGCTACTCGTAGCAACGATTCTTCTGGTCATCACCAGCATCTCCGCTCCGGTGGTGCACAATATCTCAATCTTGACCGTGAAGCTGGGCGACACGTCCGCCGGCAATGAGATCACGTTTGGTACCTTTGGATACTGCGTCCGTGGCGGCTCTTCATAGTAAGTCATTCACGATGCAGCGAATCAAGGTCAATGACTAACTCGCCTCCTAGTGGCTCCGACCAATGCAGTCGCTCCAGAATTGGCTACTCCCCCACAGATGTCATTGCTGAGGCCGATGCCACCCAGTACTCCAACCTGTCCTCCGATGTCGCCGAGGGTCTCACCCGGGTGATGGTTCTCCACCCCGTCGCCGCAGGCGTCTCCTTCATCGCCTTCATCCTCTCCGTCGGCGCCGGCTTGTTCGGCTCCCTCTTCGCCGCCCTCGTCTCCGGCGTCGCCTTTATCATCACCATTGTCGCCCTCATCTGCGACTGGGTCTTGTTCGCCGTCGTCCGCCGCAACGTGAACGGGGATGGCAACGGCAGCTCCGCCCACTACAGTGTCGCCCTCTGGACTCTCCTGGCCGCCGCCATCTGCCTGCTCCTCGGCACCGTCATCGTCTTCTTCACCTGCTGCAGCGGCCGCCTTCATAAGCGCCGCCAGCAGCGGTCCAAGGTCGACAACTACTCCCCTCCTGCCACCCACACCACCTACCGCCGTCGCCGCTGGTGGCAGCGCAGCCGCCACTAGATTCGTCAAACCGACGGGTCGGGTCGCAGGTGTGCAGTTGTTTGGTTTTTTTTATTAATCACAGCATGATTCACAGGATGAAGGGTGTGTGAATCTGGCGCCCATGAATCTAGCGCAGGCGTAAAATGGGAGGAAATCTGGGAGCTTTCACTGGTGATGGGTTGCACGAACACGCACAGATATGATACCACGCCTGCATCGGCAAGATATGACTTTTTCTTGTATAATTGTTACTAAATCTAATGAACCACCTAAACAAATGACCTCTCACCATTACTGTGCTTCCTCATGATAGCTTCTCCGATTGAATGGCAATTACCGGAACAGTCCATTGATTTAGGGGTGTTGATTTCATTCACAGATGCCTTGGGATTGATACAGCTTCTTTTACGTACATCAAGCTGTGATAGGATCGCCAGAGTCTACCAACCCGGTGAAGTGACTTGTTTGCCCGATTCCTCGGCCGGATCCGATAGTTCGGCCCCGCTGCGATTAGACCAGGCACGCACAGCTCACGTGGGCACCTCTTCACTCTCCATCGGTATCAGCCCACACCTTCCTCGGACTCTGTGATGATACCTCAATCTGCCATGTAGTTTAAGTATCTACGTATCAGGAACAAAGTACCGTACCATTCGTTGGGCAGCAAGACAGCCAGCAGAGACCCCGCGTATCAGCTGACGGGCTTGCCGCCACCACATAAAGCAAGGGTCTTCTCTCGTTTGCTATTTTTTTGCGCGTTTTCGAATCTGACGTTTGCCCTTCCTTTTCTCTCGGTCTTTCAAGTTCCTTAGATCAGGCTGGCTGAAGCCCATGTGTTATCCCCGGCCAAGACTTGATTCCCCATGTCACTCCTCAGACGCTGCACAGAGCAGGCTGGCACATGACATTCAACCGGTGAGGCAACTGAGTTCGCCAGTTTCTCATCGAATGGTGTCCAGGAATAGATGCTGCAACCCGATTCTTTGGCTCACATGATTTGGGTGCATATTGCCATTGCCTGTCAAGCGGGCGGCTATAGGCCGAACAGTGCAGCATCGCTAACGAGTATGGACATAAATACCTCAAAGGTCCCAAGTCGGGCCTCATTCCAGATTGGCTGGATCACCCCCGAGATGCTCATCTGAAGGTAGTATAAGTACATAGCAATTGCCACATACCATGTCCTAGGTAATCTAGTCGAAATACCACCCCGAATCCTCTTCATGCATAAGTGCTGCGGAATCACCTACTGAGCTTCACTTCCTACTTTGAAACTCCTCATAAGGTAGATTGAATCCCGGGTCTTCGAGACATCTTGCCTTTCATGACTGGCACTCGTTTCACTAGCGACACCGTCGCTGAATTGGTGAACCTTGGCAGTCAAGCCCTTGTGGCTCTGGAGTCCTTCATTGAAAATTGTTTCGACGCCCATCAAAAAAAAGTTGATCACATGAAATCGAAGCTTCAAAAACTCCAAGTCGTCATCGAACGCGCCAAGGTTTTTGCCAATAAACCAAAGACGAGCCCGTACGTCAAGCTCAACATCATCAAACATGCTGCTGTGTGCAGTCAGGTCATCCAAGGGCTGAATAAGAACTTGGATGACCACACGCCAGACCACTGTTGGGCCCTTGGAAAGGGGAATTCGCTGAAGAAGAGAACGAGAGAGAACACCAAGAGTCTAGAAGAGTCTGTTGGTATGCTGGGGTTGGACTGCAACATTGGACTGCAGTCGGTCGACCGGTGCGATCCTGTTGACACCAAAAAAGATTCGTATGTTGCTGTCATTTTACAACGCCAGAGCACGTGAACTAATTATGTTATTTTGAATGTCCAGATTACCATTGCAAGCCATGAAGAAGAGGCTTCTCAACAGAATGTATCCCACCATTCTTGATGCTCTCATTAGGGTGTAAAGGAAAGATCGTGGTGGAAAGAATGCCAGCTCCTAAATTTAGCCTCCAGCTCCTACGGGCTAGCTTTGGGAAACGCCAATCTAGCTTCGTTACTGTCTGTTCAAGGGCCGCTAACTCTGCTCGTCGCGTCAAAAGAGGCACTTGAGATTGCTGGAGGAGCGAAGATATAGAATGAAGGCTCAGTGTACGATATGGGCCCACGCACAGGATGGAGGGATAGCTTTCTGAGGATGAGAGGAAAGAATCACCTTTGGGCGAATAACAACCCGACGTGCAGATGGTCAGACATTTGATGGTAGAAGCTCTCGTTTCTTTCTTCTTATACGAGCCTATTGCTACAATATGGACACCGACAAATTGATTCTCTAATATTCGCCGCTCTAGGGCCCAACGATCATGATATCACCCTCTTATCGAGATTACTTCAGGGCACTTGTTATCCATTCCAGAGGTTTTTTCGAGCCTCTGCCTGATTACGGCGGTCTTGGCAGCTACGTGAGGCGGCGACCGCTGCACCGAACACATGCAGACCAGTGCCTCTGTGGTTGTGGTCTTACCCCCTCGCTGACCCGTTTCGCATCTATCCCAAGGTCGTCACAGAATCTTATCTCCATGAACGTGCAAATGGAAGGGTTTCCCATGCGCCCTAAACGCTGTGGCTGGCCTCAACATAATTCCACCTGCCTATGATGCCAGACGCGGGCGCAGGTAGATGCAGCAACATCCTTACACTTTGCAGCAAATGGCACCATGCCAAGAGGAGCCGGAGTATGACTGCATATTTTTATGATAACTCTCTACCATGACACTGGAGGAAACCTACCTCGCCTAACTTTTTGACAACTGGGGCACGGCTGTAATCAAAGTCGAGATCTCGGCAGCATATGCTAAGAACCACCGAAGGGTCAATGGGTACGTAGATTTGTCACTCAGCAAAGACTTCGAGGATTTGCTAAAGTAGTGATTCTAATGCATTATCAAAGCCACAAAGATAGCGCAAGACTAGATATGTCTCGGTGTTGGTCATGAATGAGGCTATTGCTTCCTGTTCCCTTAATTCCTCTTCCCCTTTATCACCCTTATTTACTACCCCCTAAATATCAAGGCAGCATCGATGGTCTTGTATAAGACCCAAGCTGTGCCTGGGCCACTGTCCTTTCACATGGACTCTAACTAACAGTCATCGATCTATCCCAAAAGTTCCCTCAACTGCTTGGCAGCTGCTGCCGCCTTCTTAATCGTCCAACATGGTTGGACGCTGTCATCGACAGGCAACTCGTGCCCTGGCACAGCCACAGACTGGCATATATTGCTCTTGGCCCCCATCACCCAAAGCTCCATGAGTGAACGCATTTAACTAGTCTCTTTGCTGGATATTGAGCTAATCAAGGAAGATCCAACAGGTCAGGTCTGGTCATTCTCATATCAGGTTTTGACATACTTGCGCCATCTTCTTCTGGTCAACCTGCATGAAGAAAATTACTTGAAAGAACCTCCACGCGAGGCTAAAAATTCCCACTCGGTGTTGGCCCCTGTGGTTCGCCTGTCTACATATAACACAAGTGCAGCTTGCGATCAAGCTCCGTGTGTTACAAGTCCACGTAGCCTGACTTTTCAGCCTCCTTCCTCGTAGCGGTATATTAAACCATCGAAGTTCTGTCGGACATGGTAGAAAGTTTGTAAATATTGTCCTCATTTTCACTAGATGCGGTCACAATTCCTTTGCAAGTGATGGCACTGGAATACTTGACCACGCTTGTCGAAGTTGTAACGCTGGCAGGGAGGCTTCTATCCGCTTTGGGACTGTTTCTCAAAAATAGTCACCACGCCTACAAACAGATCGCGTCTTTTGGACATGAATTACGGCGCTTCCGAAGCCTCAATGAATACGCAAAGAAGTACATCGTTCAACAAAAACTGGAATCCGAGCTGGGGG